>NC_036851.1:43668217-43676067 GCF_002910315.2 Salvelinus sp. IW2-2015 | reverse complement strand
GGCCTTTTCCTCCAGTCTCTCTCTCTCCATGTTTTATCTTCTCCTGTCTCTCTCTCCCTGTCCTCTCTCTCCTGTCTCTCTCTCCCTGTCTCTCTCTCTCCCTGTTTATCTCTCCTGTCTCTCTCTCCTGTCTCTCTCTCTCCCTGTCTCTATCTCCTGTCTCTCTCTCTCCCTGTCTCTCTCTCCAGTTCTGGACACCAACAAACAAAGTGACGCCAAAATCCTTCTCCCCAAACACCCACAGATTTTCTTTAAAATGTCTCATTTGCATAAATTGATCTCCAAGGAACGCTTCTCTCCATGGAGTCGTGTGCTGAGACCCACCACACACACCACACACACACACACATCACACCACACACCACACACACACACACACACACACACACACATCACCACACACACACACACACACACACACACACAACATCAACACACACACACACACACACACACAATTGCCGGTACATTTCTGGATATTGCCATATCTTGCCTGCGACTGCCTAAACTAGGCATATCTGTTCGCTATAGTAGTGCACCCTCGTGTCACCAGAATGCACCAGTTGGCAATGGTCATTCCACGGTTGGTTACGGCACACACACACACACACACACACACACACACACACAATTGCCGTTACATTTTGGATATTCCATATCTTGCCTGCGACGTGCTAACTAGGATATCTGTTCGCTATAGTAGTGCACCTCGTGTCACCAGATGCACCAGGTTGGCAATGGTTCATTCCACGGTTGGGTTACGGTGCAAACTCTCTTGCTTTGGCAGGGGGTGGGATTGTGTTATCTTCCAGGGGTGCAGCAGCCACTCTAGCCCAATGGAAAGACCCCATGTTTAGCTTATCTGATGGGCACAAGGATTAGGCTTTGTTGCTATGGTGTGCCCGGACAGTACACACACAGACTCAGACACACACACACTCTCTCATTTGTGTATGTAACTCAAAATGTGTTGGAGCATATGTTGAAAATAAATGGTCGAACTTGTTTCGGTAAGATGTAAGGTTGGGGCTGACTGCTTGTCCCTAGGCGAACCCAGAGCGAAAGAAACCAATGGCCAGAAATATACATCTGAAAATTTACGGACCATTTTATAGAGCTCAATGGAGTGTAAATCAAGACCCTTAAATTAGTGTGTGTGTGTGTGTGTGTGTGCGTGTGCGCACGCTCTTGTGTACATCCAAAACTAATCATTAGCATCCAAAACGAATCATTTGGTCAATATATTCCAACTGAAATACCAATAGTTTCTCTATTACCTAAAACTGTGTTGGTCTAACTCTAACAGTTGGGCTCCCGATTGGCACAGTGGTCTAAGACACTTTATCTCAGTGCAAGAGGCGTCACTGCAGTACCTGGTTGAAATCCAGGCTGCATCACATCTGGCCGTGATTGGGCGACGCACAATTGGCCCAGCGTCGTACGGGTTTGGCCGGGGTAGGCCTTCATTGTAAATAAGAATTTGTTCTTAACTGACTTGCCTAGTTAAATAAAGGTTAAAAAAACTGTTCAGAAAGTCACCACCAAACCCCTGCTTTAACGAAATGTAAATATTATAACCCATTATTCTATTTGTGTACCCTTACCACCCTTCGCACCCCTCCAAAATTAATGAAACTTAAACTAAGCTAAAGCTAAAATGTACTTTTACCCTCCAGAAATGAGCCAAACAACATATTGCTCCATATCAAGCTGGTGTGTTATTTACCAATAAGCATTGTCACCTGTAGCCCAACTGATATAGCATAGTGTCTATAAATAAATAGGCTGAAGCATGGCATTGCCCATCTGTATTTGTGCTAACCATGAACTAGAGCAGTGCTTCCCATGACCCCTCACCTCCCTCAATTGAATGAACTGCTACTATTGTTACACAAAAATATGATATAAGTTTAGTTAATGCATTTGCCATTTATTCATCAAGAAACAGTACATGCAAACACCAGTACCTGGTTTCCCTTCCATAAATAAAGGATAAATAAACCAGCTTGCTGCTATGCAATGTCACCTGCATCCCATTCAATGAAGACTATGGTGGGCCCATTTCTATTGTAGATTGTTGAGGACTATGGTGGGCCCATTTCTATTGTAGATTGTTGAGGACTATGGTGGGCCCATTTCTATTGTAGATTCTTGAGGACTATGGTGGGCCCATTTCTATTGTAGATTGTTGAGGACTATGGTGGGCCCATTTCTATTGAAGATTGTTGAGGACTATGGTGGGCCCATTTCTAGTTGTAGATTGTTGAGGACTATGGTGGGCCCATTTCTACTGAACAGTAGAGTGTTGAGCGGACTTATGGTTGGGCCCCATTTTCTATGGTAGATATTGTGACTATGGTGGCCGCCCATTTCTATTGTTTAGAGTGTTGAGGACTATGGATGATGGCCCATTTCTATTGTAGATTGTGAGGACTATGGCTGCGGCCCATTTCGATTGTAGATTGTTGAGGACTATGGTGCGGCCCATGTCGATTGTAGCTTGCTTGAAGACTATGGTTGGGCCCATTTCTATTTGAGAATTGTTTGAGGACTATGGGTGGGCCCATTTCTATTGAAGATTGTTAGAGACTATGGTGGGCCCATTTCTAGTTTGTAGATGGTTGAGGAACAGGTCGGGCCCAATTTCTTCAGTAGATTGTTTGAGACTATGGTGGGCCCATTTCTATTGAGATTATTGATGACTATGGTGGGCCCATTTCTATTGTAAGAATTGAGAGGCTATGTGGGCCCATTCTACATTGTAGATTGTTGAGGACTATGGGCATTGGCGCACATTTCTAGATTGTAAGATTGGTTTGAGGACATGAATGGCCCATCTCTATTGTAGATTTTCTCAAATTGAAATAAAAAAATAACGAGTTTTAAAATTATTGCTAAGTGATTATAGGTAGCATAAATATGATTAGGTCACGTCCTGACCTTAGTTCCTTTTTTATGTCTCTATTTTCGGTTTGGTCAGGCGTGAGTGCGAGGTGCGGCAGTCTATGTTTTTTCCCGATGGGGTTTCTTTTTCTATGTGTTTGCCTGGTATGGTTTCCCAACTCAAGGCAGCTGGTCTAGCGTTGTCTCTGAGTGCAGAACCAGACTTAGAGCCTTTTCCCACCTGGTGTTTGTGGTTAGTTGTTCCTGTTTTGTGTTGTGTGCACCTTTCGAGGACGGTTTCGATTTTCGTTTTCTTACATTCCTTTGTTTATTTTGTATTTCGTGTTCAGTTATAAATAAAAGTAACGATGGACACTTACACGCTGTCGTTTTGGTACCGATCTTTCCTGTTCCTCAGATGAAGAAAGTCGTTATCTAATTAGTGCTAAAGCTCCCTCCGCCCCACACACACAAATTTTGGCCTTGCAAATATTGTTAACTAAGGCAAGGTTTCTGCTGCTGGTAGTCGGAGACAGGCAGGCTGCCTCTTACTGGTAGAAGGAACAAATGTTGCTTGAGGCCTACCGTGCTCCGTTCTCCTTACAAGCCTGCTTAACTTTTTTTTCTTCACAAACCAAAGCCTCTTGCAGGACCGAAAGCCAAACCAAACAGCATAGTTGGCGATAGGGATCCACACCATAACATGCAGAAATTGATACGCACTGTGTTGTTGTAAAGCCACTGAAGCCAGTAGCTTGCCTGGCCGCTTTTGCGGTTGGAACAAGTAATTCCCAAAACAATCAAATTAAATCGTAGTTATACCTTTTGGTGGAAATTACACCTGTCTCTACACATTCTCCCTATACTACTGTCATAGTTTAGCGCCTGCCAGGGGCAGGTCTTGACCAGAGTCGTAACCCCTCACTATCGTGAAATGGCGCCACAGCTACAACCACTTCGCACGCACACACACTCATCAGTGCACTTAACTTTTGAATAGGGTGCATTCGGGCATGCACACCACCTCTGTTGGGGGTTTCTGAAGCGAGGGGGGTGTGAACCAGACACCACAGACTGGTGTGCGGCCTGTCCAACCGCTTGCCCGCGCCCGCTTCTGTAAGCTCTTCCTCCATTTAGCACCAATGGCCGCTTTTCATGGCCCGTGGGACATATTTTCAATTAGCCCAACACTCCTCATTGTCCACTCATGTCTCTTTCTTACTGCACCCTGGGTCCATGGTGGAGTACCTGTATTAGTTTTTCCCATTGGTTCCTGCTTCAGCGCCCCCACGGCTGTCCCTTTTCTGTTCCAGTCTCCTGTCGCCACTGTCTACCTGGACGATTCCATGACCGTTTGGTGGTTTAGTTTGTCAGTTGGCATGGTGCCGCTTGCTGGGTTTGGCTGCCCGCCGAAATGTTCTGCGCCCACACTCATGGTGCATGCTTCTCCGCAGCCAGCAGACAGTCTAGTGTCTTAACCCTCGGTTGGACAATTGTTGCCCTGGCTGTCACCCGCCCTGGCCATTCTCCCCTTTCCTCAGTCAGTCCCTACTCTCGCCTCCCTCACGTGAGTGCTGACCTGCCCCGTACGGCGCCGGCTCTCCCTCTTCCTGGCGCGCCCTGCCGAGCTTTTGTTCCACGCCACCCGCCCGCCCCCTCCCCCCCTTTATCACCGCCCCTCTTCACGTCCCTCCCGGTCTTCACCCCGCCCGTCCCTTGACACACAACATCCCTCGCGCCCTTCCCCCCAGCCCGTACCTGGTGGTCGTTGTCCCCCCAGCCCTCTACGTTTCATCGTGCCACCCCCAGCACGGCCCCCCTGTCTGCCTCCCTGTCCCAGCAGGTTTCCGTGCACTTGCCGTTTCAATTCCCGGCCCGCTCTGGTCCGTTCCTGTCTTTCCGCTGGCGTCCCCCCTCCGGTCCATCTCCCCTCCCGTCTCCCCGCCCGTCCGGTGTCACTGCCCCCCCGTACCCCTACCTGTCGCTTCCCTGTCTTCTCCTGTCACCCAACCGTTCCACTGCTCCTGTCCCCCCTCCTGCTTCCTCCCTGTCTGCGTTCCCCTTTCTGCGGGCTTCCGGTTTGTTCATTTCCCAGCCTTTTCCTTCCTTCCCCGGCGGCCTTGGTGCTGCCCCGGTTGGCTGCTCTGTTCCCCCTTCCCACCTCTTACTCCCTCTTTGGTCCTTTTCTCTTCCCTTTCCGCGGCCTTCCCCCCAGGCTTCCCCCTGGCCGTGCCTCCCGGCCACCCCCGCCCCCCCCGGCCCTGGCCCCCCTGCCCGCTTTTCCACCTCTTTCCCCTCTCTTTTTTCCTTGCTGTGTCCCTTCTCGGCACCCCTCACCGGCCCTGCATAGGCCCCTCTCCCCCTTGTTGCCCCACATCCGCCCCTTCCCCTTGCCGCCTCCCTCCTTGTTTCCCTGCGCCCTCACCCCCCCACGCCCCTGTTGCCGGCCATGTTCTGCTTTCCTCGGTCTCTCCTTCAGCCATCTCTCTCTCTCTCTCCCCGTCGCTCCCCCTCCTCCTCTCTCCCCCTCTCTCTCTCACCCACTCCTCACTTTCTCTCTCCCCCTCCCCCTCTTCTCTTCTCTCTCTCTCTCTCTCTCCCTCTTCTCACCTCCTCCCTTTCTCTCCCCTTTCTCTTCTCCCCCTTCCCTCTCTTTCTCTCCTCCCCCTTCCCTCCCTCCCTCCTCTCTGCTCTGTTTTTTGTCCTTTTCCTTTCCTTCTCCACCTCCCTTCTTCCTGTCCCCCTGTTTTCACCTGTGCCCTTCCACCCGGTTCTGCACCCGCTGCCTCTTGCCTACCCCTCCCCCCCCTCTCGCTGCCTTCCCGCACCCCCACCCCTTGCGACGGTCTGCCCCGCTCGCCCCCCTTGCCCCTCCTCTGTGGCCCCCCCCCCCCGCTCTCCCGCGCTTCCCCCCGCCCGCGCTGGTCGCCTAGTGCCCCCACCCCGGTGTGCCGTGTGTGGCCGGTGGGGGGGGGGGGGTTGCTGTTTGTGTTCCGCTCGTCGGCTACGCCCCCCGCTTGAACCAGCCTGTGTCTCCTTGTGTGCCTGTGTGTTGTGTGTGTGTGTGTGCGTCGTCTCCGTTTGCCTCCCGCTTCGGTTTGCTTCCTTTGCTGGTCCGGGTGTGTGGGCCCGTGGTGTATTGGGTTGTCCTGTCCTTTGCCCGCTCCGCTCCCCGCCCGTCTCGGCTCCGCCCCCGTCCCCATTGCTCTCTCCACCGGGCCCCTGGCTTCCCCCCCCGCGGCCCTCCGTTCTCCCTCCGGTCTTCATGTTCGCGCCCGTATGTGGGTGCTGTGCGTCGTGCGCCTCCCCCACACCCCCCCCCCCCCCCCCCAGCACTGGTCCCCCCTTGCCTCTCCCCTTCTCGCCCGTTGCCCTACTTCAGTTTCTTCGTCTGGCCCTCCCCTTGGGGTCCCTTGCCCTTCCACTTCAGGTGCCTCCCTCTCCCCCTCGCCTCGACTCGTCCGCTTCCCATTCTCCTGGCCGTTCTACGCTCTCCCCCTACTCTACTTTCCCCTGCCCACCTGCCCCCTGCCAGGGTCCTGTCTGCCCTGGCCCTTCCGTTCCTTTCCGTGCCTTGTCCCCGGCCACTCCCCTCCTTTGCTTCCGTGTCCTCGTCCCGCACTCACTTCCCTTCTTTGCCTCTTTGCCACCGCCAGGACGCTGCCCTCACGCTTTTGCCGCCTTTCCCCTCTGCGCCCCTTGCCCCCCCCACCCCGTCCCTTGTCTGTTCCTGGCTGCCCCGCCTTTGTCCCTTTCGCCCCGCCCTGCTTTACCGGCTCCGATCCCTGCCCAGCTCCGGCCCCCTTTCTCTGGCTCCCTGTTTATCTGGCCTCCCCGCGCCTTTGCTCCCCTCCGCGCCCTGGCCTTACCTCCGCCTTGCCCTCGTCCGCTTCCTCCCCCGTGGGGCTCACTTCCGCCCGCCCCTGCCCACCCCCTGGCTCCTCGCACCTTCTTCTTCCTCTTTCTGCTTCTCCGCCTTCCTCCTTCTTCGTCCTGCTGCCCCTTCTTCTCTCTTCTCTCTTTGCCCGCTCCTCCCTACTCTCCCTCGCTTCCCCTGGCTCCCTCCGGCAGCTGGCTTGTTGCCCTCCCGTCTCCCTTCCTCTCCGCCCTCTTCCTCCTCTGTATTCCAGCCATCCCCTTTCCCTGAGCTGCCTCCTCCCTGTCGCCCTGCCCCCGCCAGCCCTCATTCGCTGTTCCCCTGCCTTTTGGCATTCTTTTCCCGCCTCCCGTACTGTGTCGTCGCACGGGCGGCCTGCCTGCCTTTCCGGCTGGTTGCTCTCAGCCTTCCCCTGCCCAGTCCCCCCGTGTTTTTCTTCTTTATTCCTCTTTCTTCCCTTGTTCGGCCTCGTTCTGTGCCGCCCCTTCCCCCCTCTGCCTCCCCCCTCTGCCCTACCTCTCCCTCCCCTTCCCCTTTGCTTCACCCCTGCCCCGCCTGCCACCCGTCGCCGCCCTTCCGTGCCCTGCTTCCTTCCTACGGTTCCCTGCCTACCCTGCCCTCCTGCCCCGTTCGCCCCTCCCGTCTGTCGCCCTGCCCTCTGCTCTGGCCGGCTGGTTATGCTCCCCTTCCCCCCCTTTTCCCCGCCAGCCCCCCTCGGACCCCTCCCCTTTGCTCTCCCGCTCCCCGCTGCTGCCCTCTCTGCCCTTTCACCCCTGGCCCCCCCCCCTCTGTGCCGGCTGCTCATTCCTGCCCTCCCGTCCGCGTTCGCCCCTGTGCTCTCCTCGCTCCCCAATCCCGCTCCGGCCGCTGGCCTCCCGCCCTCCTCTGCCCCTGCTCGGCCTCCTCCGCCGCCCCCGCTCGGATCCGGTCCCGGTCCCCCCCCTCCTGCTTCTCCTTCCCCCCGGGGTCCTCCGGGGTGTTGCTCCGCCCCTCCTGTCCTTATTTCCCCCCGTTCCTCCCTGACTGCTGGCCCGGGCCCGCCCGTCAACCCCCACACTCCTTCAGTTTCCTCCTGCCCCCCCGTGGTCGG
>NC_036851.1:43652618-43668192 GCF_002910315.2 Salvelinus sp. IW2-2015 | reverse complement strand
CCTTCAAATTTGTTAACTAAGGAAGGTTTCTGCTGCTGGTTAGTCTGGGAGACAGGCAAGGCTGCCTCTTACTGGGTAGAGGAACAATGTTGCTTGAGCCTACCGTTCTCCGTTCTCCTTACAAGCCTTGCTTAACTTTTTTTTCTTCACAAACCACAGCCTCTGAGGACCGGGCCAAACCAAAAGCATAGTTGGCGATAGGGGATCCAACCATAACATGAGAAATTGAGTAGCACTGTGTTGTGTAAAGCCACTGAAAGCCAGTAGCTGCCTGGCGCTTTGCGGTGGAAAAGTAATTCCCAAACAATCAAATTAATCGTAGGTATATTATTGGTGGAATTGACCTGTCTCTAACATTTCTAATATACTGTCATAAGTTACGCGCCTGCCAGGGAGGTCTTGCAGAGCGTAACACCTCCTATGTGAATGGCGCCACTACATTCCAACGAACAACACTCATAGTGCACTACTTTTGAATAGGGTGCCATTCGGGATGCAACCTCTGTGAGGGTTCTGAAGAGAGGGGAGGTTGAAACAGAAACAGATGGTGTGGGCTGTAACCGCTTCACACCGCCCGCTTCTGTAAGCTCTCCTCATTTAGCACAATGGGACATTTTATGGCCCGTGGACATATTTTATTAGCCCACACTCCTATTGTACTCCATGTATTTCTATGACCCTGGGTCCAGTGGTGGAGTACTGTTTAGTGTTTTCCAATTGGTTCCTCTATAGGACCCCCAGGACTGTACTTTTCTGTTCCAGTCTGGCACTGTACTGACCTGACTGGATTAATGAAGAGRTTGGTGGTTTAGTTTAGTAATTGGATGGTGCAGCTGCTGGGTTTGGGCTGGAAGAAAATGTTCTGAGACACTATGGTGGATGCAGTTACCGAGCAAGAGAAGTCTAAGTAGTCTTAACCTCGGTTGACATTGTTGCACTGTCTGTAAAGAAATGCATTATAACATGTCATAGTGAGTCTAATATATAGCATAATCAGTGGATATGAATGAACATAGAGCAGGGATCTCCAACATTCTTCCTGGAGAGACATGCAGGCTTTTGTTCCAGCCCAGCACTAAAATACCACATTTTAAAATACCATATTTCAGTCCATCACGGTCTAGACAGAATGTTACATTGAAAAATATCCCTAGCTGGATGTTCCAAAGCAAGTATGGGTGGTAGTTGTACCCCAGCATATAGTATAGTGAAACAAAGCAGACCACTGTATTGCCTACATGTAAAGAGGTTTCCGTGAATTTGACAGTAACTTACAGGCAGCTAGTGGTAAGTTACTGTATTTCATATTGCAGTACACCTACTGTAATCTAAATACAGTATCAAAGCAAGTACTGTGTAATGACACACAGTACAATACTGTAGATTTACTGTATTATACTGTCAAAAAGTAAATGCTACTGTAACCATAATGAATTAATGAATGGATGGATTACATTTATTGAGGGGATTCAGGTTTGTATTTCACAGTATTTTACTGTAATTACACGGGATTGGTGTGAACAGGTTGGCTGCTATGTTTAAAAATTACAGCATATTAATAAATATTTGGTATTTTATATCACTTTCAGAGGCCTTAACAAAGGCTTCCAAACTGGCAGTGACTACAGGGCAAAACAGACCAAAAGGACATGGCAAAATGCAAGATTTTTTCCAATCTTTCCAATATATTTTTTAATTGATGTGTCACTACTATCACATACCAGTTACATTGGTAGAGCACTCTCACTAATTGGTGCAACACATAGCCACTTACAATGCACGCCTCAAAATATGTTAATGAGACATAAACAACAATACCATGTGCTGCATGTTCTGCTTTTCTAGTCTCTCTAGCATCTCTCTCTCTATCTCCACTGTCTCTCACCCTCCTCCTCTCTACCCTCTCTCTCTCAACTCATACTTTCTCTCTCAACTTATACCTCTTCTCTTATCTCTCTCTCTCTCTCTCACTCTCTCTCAACTCCTAACTTTCTCTCCCCTTTTCTCTTCTCCCCCTTCACTCTCTTTCTCTCATCCCCCTTCCCTCCGCTCCCTCTCTCTGCTCGTTTTTAATTTTACTTTACTCTCTCCCTCCATTCTAATGTCATGTTTTCATTGTGCATTAAAACAAGGTTCTGAAGATGCCTCTTCCTCCCCTCCACCCATCTAGCTGCCTTCCCGTCACCAACAACACTTTGAGAGGTATTCAGCTAGAAAATTGCAAATAATCTGCTGGCCACCACCACCCACCGCTATCCTCGCTTACAACAGACAGCAGCTGGAGAAGTAGTGAAAAAAAAGGMGTGAGTGTGTGTGGGWGGGGGGGGGGGGMTGTGTTTGTGTGCGCMCGTGTGTGTGTGTGTGTGTGTGTGTGTGTGTGTGTGTGTAGTATCAGTTTGCATAAGATTAGGTTTGATTACTTTGGATGTAAGTGTGTGTGGGTGCACGTGTGTGTGGGTTGTACTGTACTTGTGAAGATAAGATCACAGAGTAGGATAAGAAAAGTAAATTGATCTCTAAAGGGAAAATGTATTCACACACAGCAGACATCAGTTATCACTCAGTATTATGTTAGGAAAGTGTGGGTGTGTGCGTCCGTGCGTAATTACCCACAACACACACAAACACACAAGCATGGTCACACATTGCCTCTCACCTTCGTAGACAGTTGAACTAGTATGTTCTTCTGTCTGTCCCTCACATTGTGTCACTTGCCCTTCAATGTAGGTGCCTCAGTCTACCATAGAATTAGAATAGTAGCATTCCAATTCTATGGGTTCTAGCTCTCAACACCTATCTATTTAACCTGAACACATGAACACTGAGGTCATGTCTACATGGAAATTAGTTCATTTCAGTGAGATTGTCCAGGCCAGTCCACCCTCCACTTTTATCATGTCATTAGTATAAGAATAATTCCCTTCTTTGCATGATTTGGAAGAAGGAGCATGCCATACGCTTTTGACCTGTTACCCCTATGCTGAAAAATTGACCCTAGACTAAGTCATTGTTGTATGTATGCCCAGCCTTTGTAAATTTAGACAAGCCATGATTTAAAGGGCTAAGATACTGACAGCTTGGTAAAGGACACCTTCTATGAGCTACCTGTTTATAATGGATATCAACGAGCATTTGATCACCTCATAATCACTGCATTATAAGACTTGCTATAAGCATTCATAACACCCGTGGCTACTTAGAAGAGACATGAAACAAATGGCTCATAGACATTATTCTTCCTATGTTATGCTTATAACGCCTTAATAATTATTCGTAAGGCTGACCATTTCTTCTCTCTTCTCTCTTTGCAGCTCTACTAAATATCTCCATCGCTTCATGGCCTGTGGCTTTGTTTGACTAAACAGTATCACTTCACTTACAGCCCTCTTAATCAATTCTGTTTCAGCAATCACTTTCAATGGCTGAACTCATCAAATGTAGAATGACAGCAGAATGATAGCTGTGTCAACTGCATTTGGATATTGTTCACGCATCAGGTACTGTGTATTAGGCAAGGGTACTGCATGCATTTTACGCTGGTTGCTATGACCTACAACTGTACAAGTCAAAAAAGTGTTTTTTCTTTATTTTTACTATTTTCTACATTGTAGAATATTAGTGAAGACATCAAAACTATGAAATAACACATATGAAATCATATAAATCAAATCAAATTTGATTTATAACATGCACCGAATGCAACAGTCGCAGACCTTACAGTGAAATGCTTACTTACTAAGGTAACCTGACTAAATGACTACTGACCCGTAGCACTCACGTCTGTAGCCATGAAATGCTATGGAAGGCTGGTTATGGCTCACATCAACACCATTTTCCCAGAAACCCTAGGCCCACTCCAATTTGCTTACAGATCCACAGCTGATGCAATCTCTGCCCTTTCACACCTGGACAAAAGGAACACCTATGTGAGAATGCTATTCATTGACTACAGCTCAGCGTTCAACACCATAGTGCTCTCATAGCTCATCAATAAGCTAAGGACGCTGGGACTAAATACCTCCCTCTGCAACTGGATCCTGGACTTCCTGACGGGCCGCCCCCAGCTGGTAAGGGTAGGTAACAACACATCCGTCATGCTTATCCTTAACACAGGGGTCCCTCAGGGGTGTGTGCTCAGCCCCCTCCTGTACTCCCTGTTCACTCATGACTGCATGGCCAGGCACGACTCCAACACCATCATTAAGTTTCCTGATGACACAACAGTGGTAGGCCTGATCACCGACAGCAATGAGACAGCCTATAGGGAGGAGGTCAGAGACCTGGCCGTGTGGTGCCAGAACAACGACCTCTCCCTCAACGTGATGAAGACAAAGGAGATGATTGTGGACTACAGGAAAAGGAGAACCGTGCACGCCCCCATTCTCATCAACAGAGCTGCAGTGGAGCAGGTTGAGAGTTTCAAGTTCCTTGGCGTCCACATCACCAACAAACAAACATTTATTCATTTTTTTTATTTTAGCTTTATTTATAAAGGTTTTTCTCATTGAGATAACATCTCTTTTCCAAGAGAGACCTGGTCCAATAGCAGCAGAGGGAACAACGTTTCAGACAAAACAACTTACATATACTAACACAACATTAAACAAAACTATAAACACACATACAGTACAACAATTAATACATATTACATTTTTAAAAACATGAAAGTCTTGACTAAAAACAGCTGTCCTAAAGACAATTACATTAGTCTATGATATATACATCGATCAAGTGTTTAAACTCCACCAACGAAACTAGATCATCAAATTTTTAAATGTTCAGGAGAGAATTCCAGGACCACGGAGCTAAGTAACTAAACTATATCTACATGAGCTGTTCTAATTTTGGTATGTTAGAAGCAAATGAGAAATTGGACCGTAATTGATATGATTTAACCAACTGACTAAAAGAACGAGTAAATGATTTAACCCAATATGGCTTTAAATCACGAATACAGTGTTTAAGCCTATTCAAGGGTCAATGACGACCATCCAACAGGACTGTAGAGATCAAATGATGTGTAGACGTTTTTGATTTGTATTGAACCTGAGGGCTGTCAGTGATACACGTGAATCACGTGCTCTCAGGGTAGTGGTTGAGGCTTGCATATATAATTAAATCATAAATTAAGCACCAGTAACATGGTTAAAGCCACCAGACGTCATGAAGAGGGCACGACAAAACTATTCCCTCAAGACTGGAAAGATTTGGCATGGGTCCTCAGATCTCAAAAGGTTTCACGCTGCACATCGAGGGCATCCTGATGAGTTGTCACTGCCTGGTATGGCAACTACTGCTCCGACCAACAAGGCACTACAGAGTGTAGTGCGTAGGCCCAGTACATCACTGGGGCCAAGCTTCCTGCATCCAGGACTCTATAACCAGCGGTGTCAGAGGAAGGCCTAAAGTTGTCAAAGACTCCAGCCACTAGTCATAGACTGTTCTCTCTGCTACGCAGGCAATCGGTCCGGAGAGCAAGTCTAGGTCGCAAGAAGTCCTAATAGCTTCTACCACAGCCAAAGACTCCTGAACAGCTAATCAAATGGCTACCAGACTATTGCATGCCCCCCGCCCCCCCCGGACGCTGCTACTCCTCTCTTTATGTATGTATGCATAGTCACTTTAATAACTCTACCTTACATGTACATATTACATCAATTACTCGACACTGGTGCCGCACATTGACATGTGATCTGTACTAGTACCCTGTATATAGCCCCGCTACTGTTATTACTGCTGCTCTATAATTATATTTGTTTAGGTATTTTATTGAAACTGCATTGTTGGTTAAGGACTTGTAAGTAAGCATTTCACGGTAAGGTCTACAGCTGTTGTATTCGGCGATGTCACAAATACAATTTGATTTGATTTTGATATCTTGAGATGTTAAGGACAAACTCTACAAGGAGAGCAGATATTTAGAGAAGTAGGGAAAATGTCTACAAGGAGCGCTAGATAATCTTTAGAGAAGGTAGGGACAACACTACAAGGAGCAGCTAGATATCTAGAGAAGGTAAGGAAACATGTTACAAGGACCAGCTAGATATCTTAGAGAAGGAAGGACAACATGTCTACAAGGAGCAGCTAGATATCTTGAGATGTTAAGGACAACACTTCTACAAGGAGCAGCTAGATATCTTAGAGAGGTAGGACAACAGTCTCAGGAGCGCTAGATATTAGAGATGTAGGACAAATGCCTACAAGGAGCAGCTAGATATCTTAGAGATTTAAGGAAAATTCTACAGAGCAGCTAGATATCTTAGAGATGTTAAGTGAAACATGTTACAAGGAGCATGCTAGATATCTTAGAGTAGGAAACATGTCTACAAGAGCAGCTAGCTATTTAGAGAAGGAGGGACAACATGTCTAAAGGAGCAGCTAGTATTAGAGAGGTAGGACAAATTCTAGGAGAGCTAGATATCTTAGAGAAGGTATGGACAACATCTACAAGGAGCAGCTAAATATTTAGAGAAGGTAGGGACAAACTTCTACAAGGACAGCTAGATATCTTAGAGAAGGTAGGGAAACATTCTACAGCAGCTGATATCTTGAGAAGGTAGGGACAATTCTACAGGGCAGCTAGAATTTAGAATAGCACTTTACAAGGCAGAAAAGGTAGGACAAACTTCTACAAGGAGCAGCTAGATATCTTAGAGAAGGTAGGCGCAAATGTCTACAAGGAGCAAGTAGATATTAGGAAGGTAGGAAACATGTCTACAGAGAGCAGCTAGATATTTAGAGAAGGTAGGGAACATGTCTACACAAGGAGCAGCTAGATATCTTAGAGAAGGTACGGACAACATGTCTACAAGAGCAGCTAGATATCTTAGAGAGGTAAGGACAAATGTCTACAAGGAGAGTAGATATCTTAGAGAAGGTAAGAAAATGTCTACAAGGAGCAGCTAGATATCTTAGAGAAGGTATGGACAACTCTACGAGGAGAGCTAGATATTTAGAGAAGTGACAACATGTTAACGGCAGCTAGATATCTTAGAGGGAGGAAAGAGAGAAAATAACATGGATATACGGGAAGTAGAAATACATGGCTTATACAGGGAGTAGAAATAACATGGCTAATAAGTGTACTACTGAGTCTGTTGCAGGGGTAAGGTAATTGAGGTAGCTATGTACATATAGGTAGGGGTAAAGTGCTAGACACAGATAGATATATAGACAGTAGCAGAAGTCAGAGGTGTGTGTGTGTGTGTGTGTGTGTGTGTGTTGTGTGTGTGTCTGTGTGTGTGTGTGTGTGGTGTGTGTGTGTGTGTGTGTGTGTGTGTTGTGTGTGTGTGGTGCAAGTATGTTTGTGCGTGCGTGTGCTTGCTTGCGTGCGTCTGGTGTTGTGGCACGGCGTCTGTATGCATGTGCGTTTGTGTGTGCATGTGCGTGCGTTAGTATGTGTGGCGCTTGCGTGCGTGAATGTGCGTGTGCGTCGTGCGTCAGTATGCATGCATGTGGTGTGTGTGTTGTGCGTGTGTGTGCGTGCGTGCGTCAGTAGGCGTGGTGTGTGGTGTGTGTGTGTGTGTGTGTTGTGCGTGGTGCGTGCGTGCGTGTGCGTGCGTGCGTGCTGCGTGCGTGCGTGCGTGCGTGGGCGTGCGGGTGTGCGTGCGTGTGCGTGCGTGCGTGCGTGCGGCGTTGCGTGCGTGCGTGCGTGCGTGGGCTGCGTGCTGCGTGCGTGCGTGCGTGCTGTGGCGTGCGTGCGTTGCGTGCAGTGCTGTGCGTGCGGTGCGGCGTGCGTGCGTGTCGTGCGTGCGCGCGTGCGTGGGCGTGCAGTATGCATGTGTGTGTTGTGTGTGTGTGTGTGGTGCTGCTCAGATGCTGTGTGTGTGGGGTGCGCATCAGTATCATGTGTGTGTGTGTTGTGTGTGTGTTATGTATATGTAGTGTGTGAGAAGAAGGCAACATAGATAGGAGTGGAGGAAGTGTTCAATTGAAACAAATAAACTCTATTCAAATTTAATTTAATTCGCAACTCCGCTTTTGGACTATAACAAGTGACACTCCATCTTAACTCTCCTCCACATTGTCACTGGATTGGTTGACAGTGCAGAAGAGAACTCCAGACAGTTTTATTCTTCTTGTCAAGACCAGTATTGTAGGGATCTAGTTTCAGGCATCTTTTTACGCCTGCTATGTATGAATACCGGAACAGGACAGGAATCAGTCCTTTGACCAGGAAGTTCTGAGTCTGAGGAAACAATCAAAAGAGACAGGATCTGATGAGCATAACTCAATTAACTTTTCATTGCATGCTGTTGCATTAGCTTTGTTTTGGCATTAGCTTTGCATTTGCTTGTAAAAAAAAAGGGGGGGGGAAGCATTTTATCTACAATCACATTGTCTTTGTGTTCCTTATAGTTATTTATAATTAATTCATTTTATTACTTAAAATCTTTAATAATCCATTAGAGTAACACACACACAACACACACACAACACACCACACACACACACACACAACACACACACAACAACACACACACAACACACACACACACACACACACACCACACACACACACACACACACACACACACATTCTTTATGTCCTTGTCAACACTTGGCTTAAGATGAAGGATGAAATGCAGGTCTAAGGTACATAAATTACTGGTAACACACAAATGCGTGCCACACACACTGCACACTGCAGTATTCACCCACTGTCGCCCTAGCTCTCTTTGTCATTCACCCCAGCTGTCTTCTCTTTGCTTGGAGGAGGACCATCAGCAGTGGCTCTTATTGTGGCACCAAAGAAATAAATAACCTTTTTGTCACATGCTTGGTAAACAACAGGTGTAGACTACAGTAAATGCTTACTTATGGGCTTCCAACAATGAGAGAGAAAGAACATAGAGAAACAATGGAGAAGTAAAACACGTCAAAAAGTAATAATAATACACAATGAGTAATGATAACTTGGCTTTACAACTTTTTTATTTATTTTATTTCACCTTTATTTAACCAGGTAGGCTAGTTGAGAACAAACTCTCATTTACAACTGCAACCGGGCCAAGATAAAGCAAAGCAGTTCGACACATCAACAACACAGAGTTACACTGGAACTAACAAACATACAGTCAATAATACAGTAGAAAAAGTGATATACAGTGTGTGCAAATGAGGTAGGATAAGGGATATAAGGCAATAAATAGGCATTGGTGGGAAGTAATTACAATATAGCAATTAAACACTGGAATGGTAGATGTGCAGAAGATGAATGTGCAAATAGAGATTGGGGTAAAAGGAGCAAGATAAATAAATAAATACAGTATGGGGATGAGGTAGTTGGATGGGCTATTTACAGATGGGTATGTACAGGTGCAGTGATCTGTGAGCTGCTCTGACAGCTGGTCCTTAAAGCTAGTGAGGGAGATACGTGTCTAGCTTCAGTCATTTTTGCGGTTCGTTCTAGTCATTGGCAGCAGAGATTTGGAAGGAAAGGGGCCAAAGGAAGAATTGGCTTTGGGGGTGACCAGTGAGATATACTGCTGGAGTGTGTGCTACAGGTGGGTGCTGCTATGGTGACAGTGAGCTGAGATAAGGCGGGGCTTTACCTAGAGAGACTTGTAGATGACCTGAGCCAGTGGGTTTGGACGAGTATGAAGCGAGGGCAGCCAACGAGAGCATACAGGTCGCAGTGGTGGGAAGTATATGGGGCTTTGGTGACAAAAGGATGGCACTGTGACAGACTGCATCCAATTTGTTGAGTAGAGTGTTGAGGTATTTTGTAAATGACATCGCGAAGTCGAGGACTGGTAGTGATGGTCAGTTTTACAAGGGTATGTTTGGCAGCATGAGTGAAGGATGCTTTGTTGCGAAATAGGAAGCCAATTCTAGATTTAATTTTGGATTGGAGATGCTTAATGTGAGTCTGGAAGGATAGTTTACAGTCTAACCAGACACCTAGGTATTTGTAGTTGTCCACATATTCTAAGTCAGAACTGTCCAGAGTAGTGATGCTGGACGGGCGGGCAGGTGCGGGCAGCGGTCGGTTGAAGAGCATGCATTTAGTTTTACTTGCATTTAAGAGCAGTTGGAGGCCACGGAAGGAGAGTTGTATGGCATTGAAGCTCATCTGTAGGATAGTTAACACAGTTTCCACGGGGTACCAGTACAGAGTCGATGTGCAGAGGTACGAGGTAATTGAGGTAGARATGTACAGTACATATAACTAGGAATACAGTGACAGATAATTAACAGTAGCAGCAGCGTATGTGATAAGACAAAAAAGTTAGTGCAGAAAGGGTCAATGCAGATAGTCCGTGTAGCTATTTGGTTAATTATTTAACAAACAATTTAGCAGTCATGGCTTGGGGGTAGAAGCTGTTCAGGGTCCTGTTGGTTCAAGACTTGGTGCATCGATGCCTCTTGTCATGTGATAGCAGAAAGATAAGTCTATGACTTGGGTGGTTGGAGTCTTTGAAAATGTTTTGGGCCTTTCTCTTAAAATGCCTGGTATAGAGGTCCTGGATCGCAGGGAGCTCGGCCCCAGTGATGCACTAGGCTGTAAACACTACCCTCTGTTGCACCTAGCACTAAGCAGTTTCCATACCAAGCGGTGATGCAGCCAGTGAAGGTGCTCTCAATGGTGCAGCTGTATAACTTTTTGGGGATCTGAGGGCCCATGCCAAATATTTTCAGCCTCCTAAGGGGGAAGAGGCATTGTTATGCTCTCTTCACAACTGTGTTAGTGTGTGTGGACCATAATAGATCCTTAGTGATATGGACACCGAGGAACTCTTGACTCGCTCCACTACAGCCCTGTTAATGTAAATGGGGGCATGCTCGGCCCTCCGTTTCCTGTAGTCCACGATCAGCTCCTTTGTCTTCATCACGTTGAGAGAGAGGTTGTTGTTCTGGCACCACACTGCCAGGTCTCTGATCTCCTCCCTATAGGCTGTGTCATCGTCGTCGGTGAACAGGCCTACCACCGTTGTGTCATCTGCAAAGTTAATGATGGTGTTGGAGTCGTGCGCGGCCACATAGTCGTGGGTGAACATGGAATACCGGAATGGACTAAGGGCGCCCCCCTGAGGGGCCCACTTGTTGAGGGTCGGTGTGGCGGATGTGTTTTTTCCTTCCCTTACCACCTGTGGGCGACCCGTCAGGAAGGTCCGCGCATGCTCTGAGTACGCGTCCTGGTAATCCTTCAGGCCCTGTGGTCTTGTGAATGTTAGCCTGTTTAAAGGACTTAAAGGTATTTAGCTCATCTGGTTGGCGCGCGTCACTGGGCATCTCGCGGGTTTCCCTTTGTAACCCGTGATAGTTTGCAAGCTCTGCCACATGCAATGAGTGTCAGAGCAGCCTCCTTTAGCGTCTGAGTAAACCTTTTACATAGCCAAGCTAAATGAACCTGTGCACCTCACCGCACTGGCCGCCATGCTTGACGGAATGAGAGAATGATTGGGAGATGACTCTATCTTTCTCTGCTCTGCGGTGCCCTGCATTCCCCGCTCACTCACTTTTTTTCCTCAGAGCTGACCTGCATGTGGATGAGGAGGAAATATGGAGAGAGAGAGAAAGGGGAGGAGGGAGGGAGGGGAGAGATTTGGACAGACTGTATATTAAAAAGACTGTTCATTAAAAAGACTGTTCATTAAAGAGACTTCATTTAAAGACTGTCCACTTACAGTATTTCCCCATCGACTCCCTCTGCTTCCTTTTCGCCTTTGTTTTTATTTATCGTCACCTCTCTTTCTTTAGCTCCTCTGTTCTTTTCTACTTTCATTTCATTCCTGCCGGGTGCAAATTGCTACCAGTAAGACGAAAATAATAGGGTTCCTGGTACTGAATGCTTGCTGCATTAGCTAGCTTAGAAGTAGTTTCCTCCCTCAACTCAGGATGCATAGCATGGCTCATACCCAGGGCCCCCTGCCTCGCTATCACATGACCGCCCTCCTTGGCAACATACAAGCCAGTTGAGCTATAGAAAAGGATCTAATGAGATAGCACCATTGGCTATATTTCTGTGGACTGAGCTTACGGCACGTTTCTATCTCTGTTACACATTCAAACAACATCACCGGACCAGGCACCTGCACGCACACACACCTTGCACGCACACATTACACACTGTCACAAGCCGGCTCATAGCCTGTGACAAAAATGAGGGGACACGAACAACAGGTATAGGCCAATTTAAAAGTGTTCTTTATTATAAACAAACTATTAACTTAAACTAAGAAAAAGGAATGAGGTGTGGAAGTATCATGATGTAAGGTATGTAAAGTGCATGGATGCGTGAATATGTGTGTGTGAACATGACTGAGTGAAAACTATGCAAAACTACAAAGGAACAAACAAATCATGAGCATACCTCTGGAGGAGCAGAGAGAGAGAGAGAGAAGTGATTAGTGACAGCTTTATACCCTGAGCCCAGGTGGCTCCAATCACTCCACGACCCTCCTCTGCCTGCAGGAGGAACCGCCCCTGCACTGAGAAGGAGGAGCCGTGACAACACACAGCACAAACAACTTGATGTCTTAATCACGCCAGTCTTTCTCCAGTGAAGGCCAAGCAACACACAGATTAGTTGAGAAATCTATCCCACCGCCAATTGGGGTGTGATCTTCCTGAATTAGTATTTGACTCTGGCCTAACTGGGCCTTTTGATTGTGTAATAAGAGGCCTGTAGCGCGACGTGTGTGTGGGTGGGTAAATGTGGGTGTGTGACTCTCCATCAGAGGGGGACACACATACTTTGGGCGAGGTTGACAAAGGAATGAAAGGCGAAAGAAAAGGGAAAGGGGGATACCTAGTCAGTTGCTCAACTGAATGCATTTAACTGAAATGTGTCTTCCGCATTTTACCCAACCCATCTGAATCTCTTTCTCTTTCTCTCTTTTGTTGAAAATGGCTTTTTGGAAGAAAAATAAGTCAAAATGTATTTACTCTAATGTTTGTAAACAAAGTAAATGTAAATCAAATATACAGTATATATTTATTTCCACACTATGAGGTGGAATCCAAGATGGCGTAGSAGTGTAGACGTGTTTGTTCAGTCCTCTCGTGTACATTTGTATTTTTTCGTATTTCTTGTATATATATATWTTTTTTTTCTATCTCTTTTTGATTTTTAACTCGATTATACCTTCCGGTAACGTACCTCACCCAATGTGATATGGAATCGCTATTATTTTTTAACTTTGMAACACATTCAAGAACCCCCAGTAGCTAACCAGCTAATCAGCTACAAGCTACTTAGCCATTTTTTAGCCGCTGCTAGCAGCTTTTACCTTCTGCACAGACACCAGCCCTGTTATTAGCCTGGATATTACTCACCAATTTACCAGCATCGGACTGTCTCTCGACAACAACGCCGGATTCCTGCCGTAATCTTTGAGCCACTACTTCTGATCCTCACAGCTAGCTTGCAGCTAGCGCCACTGCCACGAAGCTAGCATCAGTTAGCAAACACAATTCTACAATCACAACCTCTCTTTCGCCATCGCCATCCGGCTTGGATTCTCTGTCGACACGACCACGTCTGGTCTGCAGACGWATACCCCATCCGCTGTGCCCTCAACCGGCCTCCGTCTGAGCAGACCCCCTCCGTCTGAGCAGACCACCCCCCCGGGCTACTAACTTTAAACACTGCGTGCTAGCTTAGTGGCGGRTCRCCTGCTCCATCTACGGCTGCCCCCTGGACACTATGATCACTTGGCTACATAGCTGATGCCTGCCGGACTGTCCATTAATTCACGGTACTCCATTCTGTTTATTTGTGTTTTATCTGTCGGCTCTGTGTTTTAACTCAGGCTCTGTGTGTAGTRAATCCGACCCTCTCTGCCTAGTCGTCGCCATTTTTACCTGCTGTTGCTGTGTTAGCTGACTAGCTGCTGTTATCTCACCTGTTGTTTTAGCTAACTCTCCCAATCAAGACCTGCAATCACTTTATGCCTTACTGTATGTCTCTRMCAAATATCAATATGCCTTGTATACTGTTGTTCAGGCTAGTTATCATTGTTTTGGTTTGCAATGGACCCCGTAGTTCRACTCTCCGTACCTCTGATACCTCCTTTGTCCCACCTCCCACACATGCGGTGACCCCACCCATTGAGACCAGCATGTCCAGAGATACAACCTCTCTTATCATCACCCAGTGCCTGGGCTTGCCTCCGCTGTACCCGTGCCCCACCATACCCCTGTCTGCACATTATGCCCAGAATCTATTCTACCACGGCCATAAATCTGCTCCTTTTATTCCTTGTCCCCAACGCTCTAGGCGACCAGTTTTGATAGCCTTTAGCCGCACCCTCATCCTACTACTCCTCTGTTCCTCGGGTGATGTGGAGGTAAACCCAGGCCCTGCATGTCCCCAGGCACCCTCATTTGTTGACTTCTGTGATCGAAAAAGCCTTGGCCTCATGCATGTCAACATCAGAAGCCTCCTCCCTAAGTTTGCCTTACTCACCGCTTTAGCACACTCTGCCAACCCTGATGTCCTTGCCGTGTCCGAATCCTGGCTTAGGAAGGCCACCAAAAATTCTGAGATCTCCATACCCAACTATAACACTTTCCYTCAAGATAGAACTGCCAAAGGGGGAGGAGTTGCAATCTACTGCAGAGATAGCCTGCAAAGTTCTGTCATACTTTCCAGGTCTATGCCCAAACAGTTRGAACTTCTAATTTTAAAAATGAATTTCTCCAGAAATAAGTCTCTCACTGTTGCCGCCTGCTACCGACCCCCCTCAGCTCCCAGCTGTGCCCTGGACACCATCTGTGAATTGATCGCTCCCCATCTAGCTTCAGAGTTTGTTCTGTTAGGCACCATGTTATTGACTTGTTTATTGTTTACTCCATGTGTAACTCTGTTGTTGTTTTTCGAACTGCTTGCTTTATCTTGGTCGCAGTTGCAAATGAGAATGGTTCTCAACTAGCCTACCTGGTTAAATAAAGTGATGAAATAAAATAAATAAAAAGGTTGAAATAATAACTCCTGAAAAATCATTGGTGAAAACATTACGATAATGCCATCTACTTTAGCCTGTAACGCGTCTGTTTGAAAAGACCGCCTGACCTATCAGCCTGTTTTGGTGGGATGGTGTTTTGTCTCTGCCTCGGGAAACATTAAGGTAGACCACATACGAAGACCATTAGTGCTTGCCTCACCGAGCTCGTGAGCGGGAACCGCACCTCCGTAATCAGCTCAATATCAGGCCCCTACACCCAAACAAGCCGGCACTGGTTCATCCACCTCTGGCCTGGCCTTCGGCCCTCGCCTAAAAACCGTTCTGAGGGGGGGGAGGGGGAAGTTAAAAACCCAAAAAGTTTTTTCACCGCTCAGCCAGTCCACAAACTGTTCGTAGCTCTGGCACCCCAATGGGTTGGAACAAAACTCCCTCACGACACCAGGTCGCGGAGTCAATCACCAACCTTCCGGAAGACACCTGAAACCCCACCTCTTTTAAGGAAATACCGGAGGATTAGGATAAAGTAATCCTTCTAACCCCCCCCCTTAAAAGAGTTAGATGCACTATTGTAAAGTGTGTTCCACTGGATACATTAAGGTGAATGTTTTTTATTTTTTTTTTTTACCACCAAGTTGTAAGTCGCTCTGGATAAGAGCGTCTGC
>NC_036851.1:43646996-43652593 GCF_002910315.2 Salvelinus sp. IW2-2015 | reverse complement strand
TGGACCCTAAACTGGGATATGCTTAACACCCCGGCAGTCCTACAATCTAAGCTAGATGCCCTCAATCTCACACAAATCATCAAGGACCCACCAGGTACAACCCTAAATCCGTAAACATGGGCACCCTAATAGACAATTATCCTGACCAACTTGCCCTCCAAATACACCTCTGCTGTCTTCAATCAAGATCTCAGCGATCACTGCCTCATTGCCTGTATCCGCTATGGTCCGCGGTCAAACGACCACCCCTCATCACTGTTAAACGCTCCCTTAAACACTTCTGCGAGCAGGCCTTTCTAATCGACCTGGCCCGGGTACCCTGGAAGGATATTGACCTCATCCGTCATGTGAGGATGCCTGGTCATTCTTTAAAAGTTACTTCCTCACCATATTAGACAGGCATGCTCCGTTAAAAAAAATGCAGAACTAAGAACAGATATAGCCCTTGGTTCACTCCAGACCTGACTGCCCTCGACCAGCACAAAAACATCCTGTGGCGAACTGCAATAGCATCGAAGAGCCCCCGCGATATGCAACTGTTCAGGGAAGTCAGGAACCAATACACGCAGTCAGTTAGGAAAGCAAAGGCCAGCTTTTTCAAGCAGAAATTTGCATCCTGTAGCTCTAACTCCAAAAAGTTCTGGCATACTGTAAAGTCCATGGAGAACAAGAGCACCTCCTCCCAGCTGCCCACTGCACTGAGGCTAGGTAACACGGTCACCACCGATAAATCCGTGATAATCGAAAACTTCAACAAGCATTTCTCAATGGCTGGCCATGCCTTCCTCCTGCGACTCCAACCTGGGCAACAGCCCGCCCCCCCGCTGCTACTCGCCCAGCTCCCCAGCTTCTCCTTTACCCAAATCCAGATAGCAGATGTTCTGAAAGAGCTGGAAAACCTGGACCCATACAAATAAGCTGGGCTTGACAATCTGGACCCCTATTTCTGAAACTGTCCGCCGCCATTGTCGCACCCCCTATTACCAGCCTGTTCAACCTCTCTTTCGTATCATCTGAGATCCCCAAGGATTGGAAAGCTGCCGCGTCACCCCTCTTCAAAGGGGGAGACACCCTGGACCCAAACTGTTACAGACCTATATCCATCCTGCCCTGCCTATCAAGGTCTTCGAAAGCCAGTCAACAAACAGATCACTGACCATTCGAATCCCACCGTACCTTCTCCGCTGTGCAATCCGGTTTCCGAGCCGGTCACGGGTGCACCTCAGCCACGCTCAAGCTACTAAACAATATCATAACCGGCATCGATAAAAGACAGTACTGTGCAGCCGTCTCATCGACCTGGCCAAGGCTTTCGACTCTGTCAATCACATATTCTTATCGGCAAACTCAGTAGCCTCGGTTTTTCTAATGACTGCCTTGCCTGGTTCACCAACTACTTGCAGACAGAGTTCAGTGTGTCAAATCGGAGGACATGTTGTCCGGTCCTCTGGCAGTCTCTATGGGGGTACCACAGGGTTCAATTCTCGGGCCGACTCTTTTCTCTGTATATATCAATGATGTTGCTCTTGCTGCGGGCGATTCCCTGATCCACCTCTACGCAGACGACACCATTCTGTATACTTCTGGCCCTTCCTTGGACACTGTGCTATTTAAAACCTGTTAGGGCTGCAAGCCCGAGGTCGGTACACTTATGACAACATCCAGCTCAAGTGCAGGGCGCGAAATTCAAAATCTATTTTTTTAAATATTTAACTTTCACACATTAACAAGTCCAATACAGCATTGAAAGATAAACATCTTGTGAATCCAGCCAACTTGTCCGATTTTTAAATGTTTTACAGCGAAAACACCACGTATATTTATGTAGTTCACCACCAAATACAAAAGAGGACAGACATTTTTCACAGCACAGGTAGCATGCACAAAGCCAACCTAACTAACCAAGATCCAACCAAACAAACCTAGAAACAACTTCCCTATGTTTTGTTTCGAAAAATGTGCATATTTGAGCTATAAATCAGTTTTACTTACTGCTACCATCATAGCTACAGTCAGAAATAGCACGGGAGTAGCCAGAGTAAATACAAGACACCAACGTCAACTACCTAATTACTCATCATAAAATATTTCAGAAAATATATGGTGTTATAGCAAATGAAAGACAAAGATCTTGTGAATACAGCCAATATTTCCGATTTTTTAAGTGTTTTCAAGCGGAAAACACAATATAGCGTTATATTAGCTTACTGCAATAGCTAACACACAACAGCATTGATTCCAAGTAATCGGTAGCGATAGCACAGTCGACAGATATATGAAATAGCATCCCAAATTGGGTCCTTATCTTTGTTGATTCTCCATCAGAATGTTGTACAAAGGGGTCCTTTGTCCAGAACCGTCTTTGTTTGGATCCAGAACGAACTCTTTCCCTCTGAATTAGCAAGCACACTGGCCGGTCGCGGCTAACCTCTCCTTCTTGATCAAATTCATACAACGCATCACGCCTAAAGTCCCGAATAAACTTCAATAATATAATTAAACTATATGAAAAAACATACTTTAGGATGATATTGTGACATGTATCAAATAAAATCTAAGCCGGAGATCATATTCACCCATAACGACGGTTTTCCAGAAGGCGATTCCAGGTCCAACTTCGCGCCTTCGAAAAAAAATTAATGGCGGACCTCTCATTCCAAGAGGATGTATTCAATCCCAGAACAAGATAATCAACTCATTTCTGCTCTCACTTCCGCTTGACACCCAGGGGAAGGTGTATGACGTGTTTCTATAGTCCCAAGTGACATGCCCTTTATAGACAAGCTCTTGAACAAAGACCTCGCTTTTGGAAATCTCACTTCCGGATAGGAAATGAGCTGCAGAAAGAGTTCTGGTTCACTTAGAGAAATAATTCAAACGTTTTTAGAAACTAGAGAGTGTTTTCTATCCAATAGTAATAATAATATGCATATTGTACAAGCAAGAATTGAGTACGAGGCCGTTGAAATGGGCACCTCTTTCCAGTTACTCAATACTGCCCCTTCACCATAACAGGCTAACCTCCAAACGAGCTTCAATGCCATAACAACACTCCTTCCGTGGCTCCAACTGCTCTTAAACGCTAGTCAAACCAAATGCATGCTTTTCAACCGTTCGCTGCCTGCACCCGCACGCCTGACTAGCATCACCACCCTGGACGGTTCCGACCTAGAATATGTGGACATCTATAAGTACCTAGGTGTCTGGCTAGACTGCAAACTCTTCTTCCAGACTCATATCAAACATCTCCAATCCAAAATCAAATCTGGACGCCTTTCTTCCAGTTCTCTGCTGCCTGCGACTGGAACGAATTGCAAAAATCTCTGAAGTTGGAGACTTTTATCTCCCTCAACAACTTTAAACATCTGCTATCCGAGCAGCTAACCGATCGCTGCAGCTGTACATAGTCCATCGGATATAGCCCACCCAATTTACCTACCTCACCCCCCATACTGCGTTTAGTCTGCTAAATGACTTAAATGTAAATGTAAATAAGAAAGAGAGTTCCAAACCTCTCTGCCAAAAGCAGCTATTTCTCAGTATCCCCCTCTCAACTCAGACCACTTCCAGACAGTCTTAGCAAAATTCTTTCCTGAGAAATTGCTCTTTGCTAAGAAGCTATTTTGACCATTAAAGTTGAAAACAATCCTAGTAAGGTACTTAATTGCTTCCAATAAATTATTTAATATTGCGATAAAGAATGGCTGCACTGAACCTTTAAGCAACTGCCCCGTTTGTCTCCTTTCATATTGTTAAGTTCACAGCACTGGCTACTCTCCCTTTATGTCCTCCAATGAGTATTCCTGTTGAGCTTTTGGCACTAGCTAGCTCAGTTGCTAGCGCTAGTGTCTGTATCGAGGCTAACTCTACCTCATTCGTGCCCACTGAATCTGAGTGTTATCACGTCACTAACTCTCCCTTTTCTTAGTCTCTGGAGCTCCTGGAGCCTACCCCGCTAGAGAAGTGACATTTCAACCCAGTCCAGATGCTCTGTCAGTGGGGATATTTAGAGACAACAGTGGCCAAATCCTCCTTGGTTAATCGACTACAGTTCAGCTCCCCAACCTGAACACTGGCAATCATACTTGGGTTGCTTCACAAATGGCACCCTTTAAAGTGCACTGATTTACACACTAACCTTATGGGCCCTGGTCAAATGTAGTGCACTACATTGGGGATAGGGTGCCATTTGGAACGCTGCCATGGAGTCCTTCTTCCATCCTGGGAGACGTGGTATTTTCACTCGTAGAATCATCAAGGTCAACTGGATTATAGACTCAGGATTTAGGGATGAACGTACGCTGGACACATGTGGGCGCTACGTTTCAGCTCAGAACTACCTAACGTTGTCCTTGGACTGTCTTAACTTATGGAAATGTACTCTGGCCTGTGTCATTTAAAAATAATCCCTTCTTCAAGATCTTTAGATTCAAATCCTGCCATAAGTGAAGAAAGAGATGAGAGTTGTATATTCAGACCCTTTGACTTTTTCCTAATTCTGTTACGTTACAGCCTTATTCTAAATTTGATCCCGAAAAATCCTCAGCAATCTACACACAATACCCCACAATAACAAAGGGAAAACATTGTGATGTTTCTACATCCTTGATGTTTCTACAACTTGATTGGAGTCCACCTGTGGTAGATTCAACTGATTGGACATTATTTAGAAAGGCACACACCTGTCTATATAAGGTCCCACAGTTGACAGTGCATGTCAGAGCAAAAACCAAGCCATGAGGTGGAAGGAATTGTCCGTAGAGCTCCGAGACAGGATTGTGTTGAGGCACAGATCTGGGAAAGGGAACCAAAGAAATTCTGCAGCATTTAAGGTCCCAAAGAACACAGTGGCCTCCATCATTCTTAAATGGAAGAAGTMTGGAACCACCAAGACTCTTTCTAGAGCTGGCCGTCCGACCAAACTGAGCAATCATGGGAGAAGGGCCTTGGTCAGAGAGGTGACCAAGAACCCGACAGTCACTCTGACAGAGCTCTAGATTTCCTCTGTGGAGATGGTAGAAACGTCCGGAAGGACAGCCACCTCTGCAGCACTCCACCAATCAGGTCTTTATGGTAGAGTGGCCAGATGAAAGCCACTCCTCAGTAAAAGGCACATGACAGCCCGCTTGGAGTTTGCCAAAAGGCACCTAAAGACTCTTATGAAACCAAGCTTGTACTCTTTGGCCTGAATGCCAAGCGTCACGTCTGGAGGAAACCTGGCACAATCCCTACGGTGAAGCATGGTGGTGGCAGCACCATGTTGTGGGGATGTATTTCAGGGGCAGGGACTGGGAGATTGGTCAGGATCAAGGAAAAGATGAACGGAGAAAAGAACAGAGAGACACTTGATGAAAACCTGCTCCAGAGTGCTCAGGACGGTAGACTGGGGTGAAAGTTGGGACCATGGATATTGGTGTAAAATGGTGATATGAGAGAGAGAGAGAAAGAGAGAGAGAGAGAAGAAGAGACGAAGAGAGAGAGAGAGAGAGAGAGAGAGAGAAAGAGAGCAGAGAGAGCAGAGAGAGAGAGAGAGACAGATGGAGGAGTAGAGAGAGAGAGAGAGAGAGAGAGAGAGCGAGAGTAGAGCAGAGAGAGTC
>NC_036851.1:43620726-43640136 GCF_002910315.2 Salvelinus sp. IW2-2015 | reverse complement strand
AGAGAGAGAGAGAGAGAGAGAGAAGAGAGAAGAGAGAGAGAGAGAGAGAGAGAGAGAGAGCCTATGAGCCTGTCTGTACCTCCTGGACTCTTACAATAAACATTGTAAGACTCCAACCATCTGCCTCCTGTCTCTGCATTCGGGTCTCGCCTTGATAGTTTGGGGCAAACACATCACTGAGTACCGCTCTTCATATTTTCAAGCATGGTGGTGGCTTGCTTTATGTTATGGATACTGTATGCTTGTAATCTTTAAGGACTAGGGAGTTTTTTAGGATAGAAAAGGAATATAGCTAAGCACAGGGAAAGTCCTACAGGAAAACCTGGTTCAGTCTGCTGACATTGGAAGACAAATCCACCTTTCAACAGGAGAGTAACCTAACATGCTGACCAGACCGGACAGGTCGTGTGCGCGAGTGTTGTAAAATACATTTACACATCCATGTTATTCAATCATTGCAACCACACTGCTCGCGGGCATCAGCCAGGTACTAAAATAGAAATTGGTTCTATTTGTGACGCTCAACGCGCTGCAAGTCCTGCCTCTCCCATCTCCTCATTGGTTTTTAGGAGCATATACCCACCTGGGTGATTGAAAGATGAACTTAGGTCCACACTCCGGTAGCTTGTAGTAATGCTGTAAAGTTGGTTGCCAACCGTCATATAAACTCCAAAGAAGAAAAAGAAGCCTTAAGGAAGGATAAGAGATGATGAGAAACAAATTTGGTTTACCGTTTTATCTGTGGATTGTTTAATTGTCGGAGTTGAGAACCTTGTGCATTTCAYGTAAAATAACAACCCAATGTTTATATACCAGGACAAATTAGCTAGCAACAGCAAGCTAGTTAGCTAAATTGCCATAGATGTTTAATGCTTTTTGACCTGTCCCCAAATGAATATAACTGGTTCAGAGTTTGTTTTGATATTTCAACCTGCCTGTCCTGATTGCTTCTGGTGTGGGTGAACAAAATCAACGTGTGCACGCGCGTGTCCGGTTTGGTCAGCATGTAAAACATTAGGCCAAATGTACACTGGAGTTTCTTACCAAGATGACATTGAATGTTCTTGAGTGGCCCAGTTACAGTTTTGAATTAAATTGGCTTCAAAATATGTGGRAAGACTTGAAAATGATCAATGACCAACTTGACAATGCATGAAGAATTTACATTTACATTTACATTTAAGTCATTTAGCAGACGCTCTTATCCAGAGCGACTTACAAATTGGTGCATTCACCTTATGATATCCAGTGGAACAACCACTTTACAATAGTGCATCTAACTCTTTTAAGGGGGGGGTTAGAAGGATTACTTTATCCTATCCTAGGTATTCCTTAAAGAGGTGGGGTTTCAGGTGTCTCCGGAAGGTGGTGATTGACTCCGTCTGACCTGGTGCGTCGTGAGGGAGTTTGTTCCACCATTTGGGTGCCAGAGCAGCGAAACAGTTTTGACTGGGCTGACGGTGTTACTTCCTCAAGAGGTAGGGAGCGACAGGCCAGAGGTGGATGAACGCAGTGCCCTTGTTGGGTAGGGCCTGATCAAGCCTGAAGTACGGAGCTGCCGTTCCCCTCACAGTCCGTACGGCAAGCACCATGTCTTGTAGCGGATGCGAGCTTCAACTGGAAGCCGTGAGAAGCGGAGGAGCGGGGTGACGTGAGAGAACTTGGGAAAGTTGAACACAGACGGGCTGGCGTTCTGGATGAGTTAGTAGGGTTTAATGGACGCAGGGAGCACCACCAACAAGCGAGTTGCAGTATCAGAGGGAGATGACAAGTGCGCTTTAGGACCTGCGCGCTTCCTGCGTGAGGCAGTGTCGTACTCGCGAATGTTTGTAGAACTGAACTACAGGACGGGTCACCGCCTGATGTGAGTTGAGAACGACAGGTGTTGTCCGGACACGCCAAAGTCTTAGCACTGGGAGGAGTACACAATGGAGTTTGTCAACGTGATGGCGAATCATGGACGCGGGAGTCCTTCCCGGGGAGGAAGAGCAGTCGTCTTGCAGAGTTCAGCTTGAGTGGTGATCTCATCCAAGATATGTTGAGAGACTCAGAGATTGACGATTCACCACCATGGTTATCAGAGGGGGAAAGGAGAAGATTAATTGTTGTCGTCTGCATAGCAATGGATAGGAGAGACCATGTGAGGATATGACAGAGCCAAGTGACTTGGTGTATAGCGAGAATAGGAGAGGGGCCTAGAACAGGCCTGGGGGACACCAGTGGTGAGAGCCGGTGCGTGACGCAAGATTCTCGCCACGCACCTGGTAGGAGCAGACCTGTCAGTAGGAGCAATCCAAGCGTGGCCGCCCGGAGATGCCAGCTCGGAGAGGGTTGGAGAGGAGGATCTGATGGTTCGCAGTATCAAAGGCAGCCGATAGGTCTAGAAGGATGAGAGCAGAAGGAGAGAGAGTTAGCTTAAGCAGTGCGGAGCGCCTCCGTGACACAGAGAATGAGAGTCTCTAGTTGAATGACTAGTTTGAACGTGACTGATTTGATCAAGAAGGTCATTCTGAGAGAGATAGCAGGAGAGCTGGCCAGGACGGCACGTTCAAGAGTTTTTGGAGAGAAAAGAAAGAAGGATACTGGTCTGTAGTTGTTGACATCGAGGGATCGAGAGTGTAGTTTTTTCAGAAGGGGTACAACTCTCGTCTCTTTTGAAGACGAAGGGACGTAGCCAGAAGTCAAGGATGAGTTGATGACGAGGTGAGGTAAGGGAGAAGGTCTCCGAAATGGTCTGGAGAAGAGAGGAGGGGATAGGGAAGCGGGCAGTGTTGTTGGGCGGCCGGCCGTCACAAGACGCGAGATTTCATCTGGAGAGAGAGGGGAGAGAGGTCAAGCACAGGGTAGGGCAGTGTGAGCAGAACCAGCGGTGTCGTTTGCCTTAGCAAACGAGGATCGGATGTCGTCGACCTTCTTTTCAAAATGGTTGACGAAGTCATCAGCAGAGAGGGAGGAGGGGGGAGGAGGGGAGGAGGATCAGGAGGGAGGAGAAGGTGGCAAAGAGCGTTCCAGGGTTAGAGGCAGATGCTTGGAATTTAGAGTGGTAGAAATTGGCTTTAGCAGAGAGACAGAAGAGGAGAATGTAGAGAGGAGGGAGTGAAAGGATGCAGGTCCGCAGGGAGGCGAGTTTTCCTCCATTTCCGCTGTTTGCCGGAGCCCTGTTCTGTGAGCTCGCAATGAGTCGTCGAGCCACGGAGCAGGGGGGAGGACGAGCCGGCTGGAGGATAGGGGACATAGAGAGTCAAGGATGCAGAAAGGGAGGAGAGGAGGGTTGAGGAGGCGAATAAGGAGTAGTTGGAGAAGTTGAGCAGGGGAAGAGATGATAGGATGGAAGAGGAGAGAGTAAGCGGGGGAGAGAGAGCGAAGGTTGGGACGGCGCGATACTCGAGTAGGGCAGTGTGGGAAGTGTTGGATGAGAGCGAGAGGGAAAGGATAAAGGTAGTGGTCGGAGCTTGGAGGGGAGTTGCAATGGATTAGTGGAAGAACAGCATCTAGTAAAGATGAGGTAAGCGATTGCCTGCCTTGTGAGTAGGGGGGGAAGGTGAGAGGGTGAGGTCAAGAGGAGAGGAGTGGAAAGAGGAGGCAGAGAGGAATGAGTCAAAGGTAGACGTGGGGAGGTTAAAGTCACCCAGAACTGTGAGAGGTGAGCCATCCTCAGGAAAGGAACTTATCAGGGCGTCAAGCTCATTGATGAACTCTCCAAGGGAACCTGGAGGGCGATAAATGATAAGGATGTTAAGCTTGAAAGGGCTGGTAACTGTGACAGCATGGAATTCAAAGGAGGCGATAGACAGATGGGTCAGGGGAGAAAGAGAGAATGTCCACTTGGGAGAGATGAGGATCCCAGTGCCACCACCCCGCTTACCCTGCTTTTTTTTTTTTTTAAAGAATAATGGCAAACATTGTACAATCCAGGTTTGCAAAGCCCTTAAAGACTTACCCAGAAAGACTCACAGCTGTAATCACTGCTAAAGGTGATTCTAACATGCATTGACTCAGGGTGTTGAATATTTATCTAATCAAAATATATTCGTGTTCTATTTTCTATTAATAAAAACAAATGTTTAAATTTATCTTCCACTTTGACATTTTTTGTGTGTAGATTGTTGACAAAAATGACAATTAAATAAATMATAATCCCTTGTAACATAACAAAATGTGGAAAGTCAAGGGTTTGAATACTTTCTGAAGGCACTGTACGTTACACAAAGTTACACTGAACGTTCACCTCGAAGGTGAAATGGTTTCGATTCAGAGTTACAAAACTTTGGACTTTTGACAATACCCAGTTTGAGTGTCAATCGAAGCAAGTGCTTCACGTTGTATGTGTTTTTCTAGTCTGCAGTGTACTAGTGTACTAGTGTATTATGACCACTGATTAGAACAGGATAGAGGGCATATGACCATACCCTCTAGGTTCTAGTCCCTTTTTATGATGTAATTGCTGTTTAAATGCCACCGCATTAATGAAAATGACTGCAAAACATATTTTGAATCATTTATTTCCCTGAGCCATTGAAATGCTCAGTTTGACCGTGTGGGAGTTAGGAAACAAATTTGAAGATATTTACATACACAGCCCTGATTGGCTGATAGGATGGTCTAGAGCCCACCCTCTTACCCAGATGAACAGTCATTGGTGTATTATAATCAGATCACATTGTGATGTAATGATGTGGGCCAAAAGTTCCATCTCACCTGAACAGGCTGAAATTCCAGGACTTTTTTTCAAACAGCTCTTACACAAAAGGGCATTATCATAATTTTCACAATTTCTGAGTGTTATTTCGTCCTCATAGTGTGGAAATGTCATAAAAAATGTGAAAATCAATTTTTTTTAACTGCACTGACCCTTTAATGAAGTTCCAGTAGAATGTCAATGATCAGGTTTGTTACGGATACTGTTAGGTCAAAAGTTCCCCTGTTTATGAATTTGACATTTCAGTGGTGTTTAACTAGGCTGGCATATCAGAGCTTGAAATGAAGCAAAAAAAKTGTCATATAATCCAAACATGATACTAAGATGTACAAGATGTTTCCAGCTAATTGGTATAACTAGACTGGTCCTTTATCTCTGTCTTTCTGCATTTTGACTACTACCAGCAGACGACTGAGCAGTACAGCGAGGCAGCCAACAAAGCCCAGGCCCATATCAAGTAAGTAGCCTAGGATATTTAAGTGTTTCTTAACCTATTGTCACTACTAAGAGGACCACATACAGTAGAACTAGAACTTGAGAACTGTCTAAATGGGTGTCAGCTAACCATCCATTAGCTAACCATCCAATACTTTTACTGTTTAGCCGGTTTATCATTGCTGTTAGTCAGTCACACCTCAAGAAGAATAGACGTCTAGAGAATGATAAGTGGGTTAATTCCTGCTGTTCATTATGTAGTACCATAGCAACATATGCGTATATCATTCTTATTTCACCTCAGGTATATGAAATATTGCCGCCCATTTCAACAAAAATAGTGACTCTCTAGGTTACCTTGGTGATAAATTGGCTACCAATGGTCTTTAACATAGTAGATAAGAAGTAGCCTRTGGTTGCCCAATCTAAAGTGAAAAATGGCTGTAATCCTTATTTAGAAAAGCGATGGGGATTAGAAGGAAAAGTTTTTCCTTTGGGCGGTGCTTTTAAAAGACCACTGTTGGAAGACCAGGTCACTTTTATTCTGCCAGTGATTGCCACCATGCTGGTAGTATCTAGATTSTGCCAATTTAGGCTGCTCCACTACCCTTTCTCAGCCCTATGAATGATATCTCTTGAAACGAGAGTGAATCAGAATAACCAGAAATATTTTCTCTTTGTTTCTAGGTAGGTGTGGACTTATTCTCACGTAACTCATTCAGCTTGTTTGTCTCCTCTGTGATTTCTTTAGGCTTTTTTAATCACATTTTCCTTTATAAGTTCCATACAACACCATACAGTACGTCTCAGCCCCTCACCCATTTCTCCACCCACACTCACCCACTCCTCCTATACTTAGTCTCCCTGTAAATTACATCTCTTCTCAACGCCACATTTCTATGCGATGTAGTAGTAGCCTAGGAGGATGCTAATACTTTTCTCGATTTATATTTTCCTGCCATGTTAAATATACAATGAAACAAATATATTTATCTCTGATGAGCTGTTTCAGTTCCTTGAATAGAATCCTCCCTGGAGGACTGGCCTATAATTTAATATGTGTGCAATTAGTAAGTGTTTAATGAATTTACATTTTTAATAGGACATCATTCGAGCACACTCATTTCACTTGGCATGTTCCTGTCGTGGTTTGTCAAATTGTTAATTGTTGATTTAGCTTCATTTTCTGATGTTRTTTATGGAAAGTACATGTCACTACATTTGATTAGTTTTCAAACATTTCTTTGGTTGATTAACTTAAAGTAAAATTGTGGTCATAAGTAATGTGATGGTGTGCTGGTGTGATCCCAATACCAGCTTGTGATATGGTTTTCAAAATTGTCCACCAAGTGTTTTATTGTAAATTGTAAATAAAAAAAGTCCTTAGCACATCATCATATTATGACAAGTGTTATGGCTTGCTTATTACAGCATTGCAACCACATTGGGGCAGTGCATGTCATGCTAGATGTCATCAGTGATACCGTGTAGCCGACATCTGCCTTTAAAAAGGAATCGATCCAAAAACATGTAAACTGATTGAAAAGATACAGCGCCCCCAGAATACCTTCACACCTTGTTTGGTCAGATTAGGGGGGGAGAATGAGATATAGGAGAATGGGATACAGTCTGTAAGCTTGATTGAGTCACAGAGTTCACTCAACATGTTTTTCCAAGTCAAGGGATTGAATGATATGGCCGGATAAGGCGTTTCATTAAAACAGGTGACATCCTGGCACTAGATACGAACTGGGTCATATCTCTCACAATCCCACTGATAACTTTTCAATGCGAGACACCCACGGTTTGACACATCTCTCACCAATAGGGAGACATGGTCATTGAAGCATGACTGAGAGTAGGACTTGCGAGACTTCATTAATGAAGGGAGAAAATACTATTTGAGGGTTTCAGATGGTGAAACCGTCCCTTCACTCTGTACTGATGACGTCTGTCCACTTGGTCAAGACTGGACAGGCCCTGTCCCTAGCGGTGATCAACAGTCTTCCTCTGGCTTTGGAAGGAGAGAAACACCATAATAGTCTAATTTGTTGGGTAGTGTGACAGTTAAAGGTGAACAAAACACACCACGAATTTGGGGCCACACACACATGCACGTGTGTGTACAAATGCAAACAACTGTGCAAAGTGAAGATACACAGTGGCACTGGCATAGAAACTGTGATAGAAACTAAGATTGTGTGAGCACGGTTTAACATTGACACCCCCAGGCAAAGTGTACCACCATCCACTAACATGTTTCAGTCATGATGAAGAGGATGGGCAAGAGTAGCAGAAATAACGTGTCAATACCAAGCCTTCACCTAATATAGAGGAATAGAGAGACAAAAAGAGAGAGGGATGAGAGCATGCCAGATGAGAAGACATAGAGAGAGAGGGGGAAAGAGAGAGAGAAGGATGGAGGGAGGGAGTGAAATGAAAAGAGAAACAGGGGAAGCAATAAAGAGACCAGAACAGAAAAGAGAGATAGAAAGGAAGAACAAGACAAACAAAGAGAGAGAGGGCCAGGGAGAGAGAGGGCCAGGGAGAGAGAGGGCCAGGGAGAGAGAGTGAATCAGAGACTGAGAACGCAATACAAACACACACGCACACACGCACACAGATAGTTAACAGTAGGGTGCTTGCGGAGGTCCTCTGCTCTCCCTGCATCAGTAAATTGAATAATTACTGTGTGGTCAATGTAGTGTGAAACGGCAGTGAGATCACAGGACAATAAAACACTGGCCAAATTGTGACAGAACATGATGAGTGCAAGCTGACTGAATACAAAGTGTGTTTGTGTCTGTATGAGAGAGAGAAAGAGTGTGCTCATGTGCGTACATATGTGTGTGTGTGTGTGTGTGTGTGTGTGTGTGTGTGTGTGTGTGTGTGTGGTCGCGTGGAACAACCACTTTACAATAGTGCATCTAACTCTAAGGTGGGGGGGGGGGGTTAGAAGGAGCCAATAAAGAATGACATGGGTTATTTCAGGGGAGACAACCCAGCTCTCCAATATAAACTCCATTAGCTGTGCAGTCATTCCATAATGATGTGCGAATCATGGCTTTCGAGAACATCTCATGAAGGGACTACTCCCAGCTAGTTACACTGAGTTTTACAGCATGTGGTAAGGTGGCATGGCTAATATTCACACCACGTGTCTTCACCACGGAAGTGTGTTACATGGTGTGCTGGGGTGTGGAGAGGAAAAAGGAGTCTGATAAATGGTTGCCAAGGTTACCATTTGTTCGCCGTGGGTTGTTGTGAGCGTTATGTTGTGAGGGTTATGTTTGTGAGGGATATGGTTGTCAGGGTTATGTTGACAGGGTTATGTTGTGAGGGATATGTTGTCAGGGTTATGTTGTGAGGGTTATGTTGTCAGGGTTATGTTGTGAGGGTTATGTTGTCAGGGTTATGTTGTGGGGTTATGTTGTGAGGGTTATGTTGTGAGGATATGTTGTGAGGGTTATGTTGTCAGGGTTATGTTGTCAGGGTTATGTTGTGAGGGTTATGTTGTCAGGGTTATGTTGTCAGGGTACTGTTGTGAGCGTTATGTGTGAGGGCTGTGTTGTGAGGGTTTATGTTGTCGGGGATATGTTGTGAGGGATATGTTGTGAGGGTTATGTTTCAGGGCTATGTTGTGAGGGTTATGTTGTGAGGGTTTATGTTGTGACGGATATGTTGTGAGGTTATGTTGTGAGGATATGTTGGAGGGTTATGTTGTCAGGGTTATGTTGTGAGGGTTATGTTGTGAGGGTTATGTTGTGCGGATATGTTGTCAGGGTTATGTTCTGAGGTTATGTTGGACGGATATGTTGTAGGTTATGTTGTGAGGGTTATGTTTCAGGGTTTATGTTGTGAGGGTTAATGTTTGTCAGGGTTATGTTGTGAGGGTTATGTTGGTGAGGTTATGTTGTGAGGGTTATGTTGTCAGGGTTATGTTGTCAGGGTTATGTTGTTAGGGTTATGTTGTCAGGGTTATGTTGTGTTTAGGTTTGTCAGGGTTATGTTGTGGGTTATGTTGTGAGGGTTATGGTTGTTGAGGGATATTTGTGTGAGGTTATGTTGTCAGGGTTATGTTGTCAGGGTTTATGTTGTGAGGGTATGTTGTCAGGGTTATGTTGTGAGGGGTTATGTCTGTGAGGGATATGTTGTCAGGGTTTATGTTGTGAGGGTTATGCTGTCAGGGTTATGTTTGTCAGGGTTATGTTGTGAGCATTATGTTTGTGAGGGCTATTTTGAGTGGCTATGTTGTCAGGGATATGTTTGTGAGGGATGTTGTGAGGGTTATGTTGTCAGGGTTATGTGTGAGGGTTATGTTGTGAGGTTGTTTGTGACGGTTTTTTGTGAGGGTTTATGTTGTGACGGATATGTTGTGAGGGTTATGTTGTGAACGGATATGTTGTGAGGGTTATGTTGTGAAGGGTTATGTTTGTGACGGATTATGTTGTGAGGGTATGTTGTGAGGGCTATGTTGTGCAGGGTTATGTTGTGACGGATATGTTGTCAGGTTAGTGAGGGTTATGTTGTGACGGATATGTTGCAGGGTTATGTTGTGAGGGTTATGTTGTTGTCAGGGTTATGTTGTGAGGGTTTATGTTGTCAGGGTTATGTTGTGAGGGTTATGTTGTGACGGGTTAGTGTTGTGAGGGTTATGTTGTGAGGGGTTATTGTTGTGTCAGGGTTATGTTTGTGAGGGTTATGTGTCAGGGTTATGTTGTAAGGGTTTGTTGTGAGGTTATGCTGTGAGGGCTATGCTTGTGAGGGCTTGTTGTGGGGCTATGTTGTGAGGGCTATGTTGTGAGGGTATGTTGTCAGGGTTATGTGTGAGGGTTTGTTGTGAGGGGTATGTTTGTTCCGGATATGTTTTGTGAGGGTTATTGTTGTGAGGGATATGTTGTGAGGGTTATGTTGTGAGGCTATGTTGTGAGGTTATGTTGTGAGGGTTATGTTGTGACGGATATGTTGTCAGGGGTTATGTGTGAGGGTTATGTTGTGAGGGTTATGTTGTGACGGATATGTTGTCACGGATATGTTGTCAGGGTTATGTTGTGAGGATATGTTGTGGGTTATGTTTGTGAGGGTTATGTTGTGACAGATATGTTGTCAGGGTTATGTTGTCAGGCTATGTTGTTCAGGGTTATGTTGTGATGGAGTATGTTGTCAGGGTTAATGTTGTGAGGGTTATGTTGTGAGGGTTATGTTGTGACGGATATGTTGTCAGGGTTATGTTGTCGCAGGGGTTATTGTGTGAGGGTTATTTGTCAGGGTATGTTGCAGGGTTATGTTATGAGGGCTATGTTGTGAGGGCTATGTTGTTAGGTTATTGTGACGGATATGTTGTCAGGGTTATGTTGTGAGGGTTATGTTGTGAGGGTTATGTTGTCAGGGTTATGTTGTCAGGGTTATGTTTGTCAGGGTTATGTTGTGGGGTTATGTTGTGACGGGTTTTTGTTATCGTTCTATTACTGTCTCTCTTTTGATTTTTCTCTTCCATGTTCATGAATATTCTCAGGATTTCCTAAATCCTGTCTTGTTATCCTCCACCACACACACACACACACCAACACATAACACACAACACACACACACAACACACACACACACACACACACACACACACACACACAACACACACACACACACACACACCACACACACACACACACCACACACCACACACCCACAAAAACACACGTGCTGACACGCTCACACAGTCAATCTGTCAGTGTGTCAGGGACCTCCAGTCTCATTCATTTGTGAAAGATGCATGATTCTGTAATTGCAGTAGTACGGGTGGCGGAGGTCAGCGTTTGTGTGTGCGTGGATTTCATCTGGGTCAGAGTTCCCAGAATGCGCAGTCATGTCAAATGAAGTAATGCGTCTCCTCGTCAAATAGAAAGATGTTTTGATTGGCTCACTCATTAGCCACGCAAACAAACCTGCAGCACATATGGAATAATTAAGCTTTATTTTACCGTCTTGACTCGACTGTAATTTATTAACCAACAAGTAGGCCTTCACATCCTACCACATGTCCTTTTTGTATAATTTGTTATAGTGGTGTAATTTGTGTGTGATGTTTGTGTGCGCGTGTGTGGTGCGCGTGTGCGTGTGCGTGTGCGTGTGCGTGTGTGTGTGTGTGTGTTGTGTGTGTGTGTGTGTGTGTGTGTGTGTGTGTGTGTGTGTGTGTGTGAGAGAGATTGTATGTGTGTGTGTGTGTTACATATGTGCGCTGTGTGTGTGTCTGCGTATATCTCTATCTCCTGAACAACTACCAGTGAGAGCTATGCCACAACAGCAGGCACATTACATGAGCACAGAGCAATCAAGGATTTCCCTCATGTAGGATTAGCACGCCTTTGTGTGTGGTGTGTGTGTGTGGTGTGTGTGTGTGTGTGTGTGTTGTGTGTGTGTGTGTGTGTGTGTGTGTGTGTGTGTGTGTGTGTGTGTGGTGTGTGTGTGTGTTGAGTGTACGTTTTGTATGTATGTGTGTGTGGTGTGTGTCTGTGTGTACGTTTGTGTGTCTGCATGTTTAGAGGGCAGTTTCTGCATTTGGAAACTCTATGACATTTTGAAAGGCTTTAGGAGGCACAATGCATGGACAAACTGAAAAATAAAATGCTAATGGGAAAGCAGCTTCTTGAATCTACGTTCACAGCCTTCACCGTCCCTCTCTCTACCACATGCAGACACACAAACGTACACACATGGACACACACAACCGCACATACATATCAAAAGTACACTCAGACCACACACACACAACACACACACACACACACAACACACACACAGCACAGCCCCACACACACATCACAACACAACACCACACACACACCACACACAAAGGCGTGGCTAATCCTACATGAGGGAAATCCTTGATTGCTCTGTTGCTCAATGGTAATGTGCCTGCTTGTTGTGGCATAGCTCTCACTGGTAGTGTGTCCAGGAAGGGATAGAGATATACGCAGACACACACACACGCACATTGTACACACACACACCACATTACAATCTCTCTCACACACACACACACACACACACACACAACCACACACACACCACACAGCACACACACACACGCACACGCACACGGCACACGCACACGCGCCACACACGCGCACACAAACATCACACACACATTACACCACTATACAAATTATAACAATAAAGGACATGTGGTAGGGATGTGAAGGCCTAGCTTGTTGGTTAATACATACCAGTCGAGTCAAGACTGTAAAATAAAGCTTAATTATTCCATATGTGCTGCGGTTTGTTGTAGCGTGGCTAATGAGTGAGCCAACTAAACATCTTTTATTTGACGAGGAGACGCATTACTTCATTTGACATGACTGCGCATTCTGGGGCACTCTGACCAGATGAAATCCACGCACACCAAACGCTGACCTCCCGCCACCCCCGTACTGCAATTACAAATCAGCATCTTTCACAAATGGAATGAGACTGGAGGTCCTGACCACACTGACAGATTGACTGTGTGCGCGTGTCAAGCACGTGTGTGTTTTTGTTTGTAGTGTTCACTTGTGCTTAATTAAACATGTTGAACACTAACCGCGCTGCACTTTGGTCCTCTCCTTCACCCCTGGAAGAAAACCTTTACATGTACACTGCAAACTGACTGCAAGAAGCCCAAACAGACTAAAACATAATCATTTACAACCTTGCTTACATTTGTATACGATCACATATATATCTCTATTATGCGTGTGAATACTTTGGACCAGATTTCCTAAATTAAAATCACTGCTGATTTGCTGGTGTTTTTACAGTCTTTTATGTCCAACAACAAAAAAATGTGCTCAGAAAACTTTCAACAAGTGTTATGGAAATGTCTGTTTTGATTCAAACTCAGCCACAACACCTGCAAGCTCTAAGCCACTGTGGGTTTGGCTCTATACTCACTCTGCATAAAAATCAAAGAACTACATCCACGGTGGTGTTTTTGATGACCTCAAGTCCATGTCAGCACACATTAATAACTCTGCTCTCTCCTCTCATGCACAGAGAATGATAAAATGCTATGATCTCCTCCCTTTCTTCTTCTCTTCTCTTTCTTTACGCTCTGCAACAGCTCACAACTTGTGCTTTCTTCATAATTTTTCTCAGAATCGGCGGTTTATCTGAAACTTTAACAGAGCTTAATTTTCTCTCCGTGCTATGCTTACAGATGACAAGCATGATGGCAGGAGCAATTGGAATGTGTTTTCCCCCCTCCAAAACGAACAAAGTAGCACAGCTAATGTTTTTCTAATAAGACCTCACCTGTAATTTCACTCAAAAGGCAGCTGCAGCAGATTATTTTATTAACACGGGCATCATATTAGAAAGCTCCCCTTTTMCTGCCAATACAGTGTATTCTAAAGAAAAATGTAACGTTTCTTATCTGTGCGGCGCTAGCCTGCGGCTACTGTTTTGTCCTTCTCTAAAGGGTTGTTGGACAAAATGGCCGCAACCTGTTGATGTGCAAGACCGGAGGTAGAAATATAGTGTATATATTGGACATGGGTCTGTGTAGGGCAGACAACAGGTTGCCTACATGTATGTAATGTGAATATAGCCTTTTTAGAGGGCCAAATACAGTACAATCAAATAGCACTTCTGATGATGCCATACACAGTAATATATTGCTTGTGATTGCAGTGAGCATGAAAGCAATTCAACCCTGCATAAATCTGACACATTGCGTGTGTCTCAGTAGAAGTTGTCAGCCATAAACCAAACTTTCTCAAGTTGTATATGAGCTTGAGGATTGAGTAGGATTCATAATATGGTCATGAATGTATGTACCTTTACATTTTACATTTAAGTCATTTAGCAGACGCTCTTATCCAGAGCGACTTACAAGTTGGTGCATTCACCTTATGATGTGTGCATCGTGTGTGTGTGTGTGTGTGTGTGTGTGCATGGTGTGTGCAATGTGGTGTGCCTGTGTGAGTAACAGAGGTGTGATTTATGGAGATGAGTGTCGTGCGTCCTTTAGAGGAGGAGAATTCCCAGGACTACTAGTGGTGAATGATTTTATAGTGCTGGTTTGCGGAAGGCATCAATAATGGATGGCATAGCAGGTCATGTAGGAATTCGTGCGCTTGATTAAAGTGCTACTTCTTAAGCTAAACGCCTCACTTTCCTCTCTTTTCCTGCTTCTCCAGGGTTAAAAACACACCTCTACCATAACCAACAACCATACTCACACAGCCGTTAACATGCCTTTCACAGCTTTAATGCATCTCGAGCTTTTCATCTCATTAGACGACACACACACCAAGCTTACGCGTGTGTGCTCATGATACTTTCTTCATAACAATATCCCTTCATTTGAAATCTGATTCTTTACAGTTAGTTCAATCACAGAAAGAAGAGGGAGGAGAGGGGGGGAGAGGAAGGAGAAGAAGGAGAGAGAGGGGAGAGAAAGGGAGGGAGAAGATGGAGTGAGGGGGAGAGGGGGAACTGCTGGACTTTCCTCCTGAGCCAACACTCGCAAAAGCTTACGCCCCCAACCCCCACGCTCCTCTTCCTCCTCCTCTCTCTCTCTATCGCTGTCTATATCATACTACTTTCCTCTAGCATCCTTTCTACTCCACCTCTCCCTCTCCACTCTCTTTTTGCTCCTTCCTCCCCCTCCATCTCCTCCCTCTCTCATCTTCTCCCTCTCTCTCCCCTCACTTCCAATTGCTCTCTCTCTTCAAGCTTGTTGTGGTGTTGATGTGAGAGAACAATCTGGGCTATAAGAAACATACCGCTTCACTTATATTTCCACACTAATACAACTATGCACACTACAGACACAGAGAAGAGAGAACAGGAGTGTGTGTATGCAGTGTAGAGCTGTGTGCGTGCCCTGCCTGCACTGCGTTCCTGCTTCTGTGATGGGCGTGCATTGAATATGTTCCACATAATCGTGTTATTTCCTGTAAAATTGAGGATGTTTGATGGCCGGAGATGGCATTTAGGCTATAAAGTGGAGAGACGTAATGAAGCAGAAAAACAGAGTTGAGGGAGAGAGGAATGAAGGGATGGAGGGTTGAAAGGTGTTAGTTGAGGCCAGGCTGTGGAGAGATGTGGGGATAGAGTGTAATGAGGCGATGTGTGTAGAGAGCGGTCCAAAGGAGACAGTCAGTTTGAGAAGCAGAGTGTTAAGTATTAATATTAATTGTGACCCAGAGGGAATGCGCTGAAGACTGGATGGTGGAAGAGAGGAAAGAGTGAAATTAAGATCTAATGAGGGGAGAGCGGAAAAAGAAGAGAAGGGGTGGTGGATGGAAGCGGAGCGGGTGAGGAGGAGAGGGAGTGAAAGGGGTGAGGGTGAGGGAGGGAGAGAATACGGGTAAAGAGGGAAGTGCTATGGACACCGCCGCCCCCTCGGCGTCCCGAGGATTTGAAAGAAGGACGGGGCCCAACGGCTATGACACCTCTATGGGTTATTGCTCCTCCTCCTGCGCCGGCCGGGTGCTTGTAGACGACAAGCCCACCCCACCCCCGGGAGCGCCCGCCGGTCGGCACTGACACTAACGACGACGTTCCCCAACCCGCCTCCCAATAGTCACGATACCGACCTCACGCAACATATGACCGGTGACCGGCCCATGCCCCGCGTGGAGTGTGAGAACGTGGCGGTCGCTCAGTGATGAGGGCGTCTGAGAGAGCTGAGTCATGGCACACCGTGTTATGCGGTGGAGCGCACGGTGTCCCCAGTACGCATGCTTAGCCCAGTGCGGGCTATTCACCTTGCCGCACTGGTAGGCTAGGTTGGGCATCGAGCCGGGTGCCATGAAGCCGGCCAACATATCTGGCCTCAGTACGTTTCTCGGGCCGGCGTACATGGCACCAGCCTTACAGGTGGTGTCCCGTATCGCTGCATAGCCCAGTGCGGCTATTCCACCTCGCCGCACTGGCAGGGCTACGGGGACCATTCAACCTGGTAAGGTTGGGGAGGCTCGGGCTCAAGAGCGCGTGTCTCCTTCACGGTCCGGTATACTCGGCGCCACCTTCCAACCAGCCCAGTACCACCAGTGCCTACACCATGCACCAGGCTTCAGTGCATCTCCAGAGCCTGTTCCTCCTCCACGCACTCTCCTATGGTGCGTGTCTCCAGCCAGTGCCTCCAGTTCCGGCACCACGCACCAGGCCTATAGTGCGCCTCGAGAGTCCAGTGTGCCTGTTCCTGCTCCCCGCACTCGCCCTGAGGTGCGTGCCCTCAGCCCGGTACCTCCAGTTCCGGCACCACGCATCAGGCCTATAGTGCGTCTCAGCCGCGAGTCTGCCGTCTGCCCAGTGGTGCCTGAACTGCCCGTCTGCCCAGCGGCGCTGAACTGCCCGTCTGCCCAACGCCGCCTGAACTGCCTTCTGCCCTACGCCGTCTGAGCTGGCGTCTGCCAAGCGCCATCGGAGCCATCCGTCTCCCCAGCGCCATGAGCATCCGTCCCAGCGCCATCTGAGCCATCCGTCTCCCCAGCGCCATCTGAGCCATCCGTCTCTCAGCGCCATCTGAGCCATCCGCTCTCCCAGCGCCGTCTGAGCCATCCGTCTGTCCCGAGCATTAGAGCCGCCCGTCTGTCCCGAGCCGTCAGAGGCCGATAGTCAGTCAGGAGCCGCTAGAGCCATTCGTCAGACAGGATCTGCCAGAGCCGCCAACCAGACAGGATCTGCAGAGCCGCTAACCAGAACGGATCTGCAGAGCCGCAACCAGAGGATCTGCCAGAGCCGCCAGTGCGCCATGAGCGTCCGAACCGCCAGTGAGCCATGAGCGTCCAGAACGCCAGTGAGCCTGAGCGTCCAGAGCCGTCAGCCTGCATGAGCGTCCAGAGCCTCAGCCTGCATGAGCGTCAGAGCCTAGCCTGCCATGAGCGTCCAGGCCGTCAGCCTGCATGAGCGTCCAGAGCGTCAGCTGCCAGAGCGTCCGAGCCGTCAGCCTGCCATGAGCGTCCAGAGCCGTCAGCCTGCCATGAGGTCAGAGCCGTCAGCCTGCCATGAGCTGCCCTACTAGTCATGAGCTGCCTACAGTCATGAGCTGCCACTCAGTCATGAGCTGCCACTCAGTCATGAGCTGCCACTCAGTCATGAGCTGCCACTCAGTCATGAGCTGCCACTCAGTCAGGAGCTGCCACCCAGTCAGGGCTGCCACCGCAGTCAGTCAGGAGCTGCACCCAGTCAGGAGCTGCCACCGCAGTCAGGAGCTGCCACAGTCAGGAGCTGCCACCAGTAGGAGCTGCCACCCAGTCGCGGAGCTGCCATTTAGTACAGAGTTGTCCCTCTGTCCTAAGCTATCCCTCTGTCCTAAGCTATCCCTCTGTCCGGAGCTACTCTCTGTCCTGAGCTACCTCTCTGTCTGAGCTACTCTCTGTCCTGAGCTGTCTCCTCTATGTAGGAGGGGCTTAGTGAAGGTTCCTGGACCATGGTCGGGGCGAGGGTCGCCACTCAAAGGACGCTAAGGAGGGGACAAAGACAATGGTGGAGTGTGTTCCTCGTCCAGCCGGAGCCGCCACCGCGGACAGATGCCCACCCAGACCCTCCCTTGAGTTTTAGGGGTGCGCCCGGAGTTCGCACCTTGAGGGGGGGGTTCTGTCACGTTCCTGACCTGTTTTCTCTTGTTTTGTATGTGTTTAGTTGGTCAGGACGTGAGCTGGGTGGGAATTCTATGTTGTGTGGTCTAGTTTGTCTGTTTCTATGTCAGCCTAGTGTGGGTTCTCATCAGAGGCAGATGGTAGTCGTTGTCTCTGATTGAGACTCATATATAGGAGGCTTGTTTTGTGTTGGGATTTTGTGGGTGTTTGTTTCTCTGTCTCTGTGTTTGTTCTGCACCAGATAGGACTGTCTCGGTTTTCACGGTTTGTTTATTTTGTTTGTTGTTTGTAGTGTTGTGTGTGTGTGTGTGTGTGTGTGTGTGTGTGTGTGTGTGTGTGTGTCTGAGTGTACGTTTTGTATGTATGTGTGTGTGTGTGTGTCTGTGTGTACGTTTGTGTGTCTGCATGTGTTAGAGAGAGGACGGTTGAGGCTGACGTAGATTCAGAAGCTGCTTTCCCATTAGCATTTATTTTCAGTTTGTATGCATTGTGCTCCTAAAGCCTTTCAAAATGTCATAGAGTTCCAAATGCAGAAACTGCCCTCTAAAACACATTCACACTGTAGTTGTGCTGTTTTGCTCAGTATTCTGTTTCATGATAATGCAGGTACTGTAGTTTTAATTTCAGTGTCAGGCTACGGTTGTAACTGAAACACATTGGATTTAACCATGTAGCTCTCTTTTTTTTCTCGTCTTCTATTGTCCTTCAGGTAGTGGTTACAGTGTTGGGCCAGTAACCGGAAGGTTGCTGGATCGAATCTCTGAGCTGACAAGATAAAAATCGGTCGTTCGCTCCCTGAGCAAAGTAGTCCCCGGGCGCCGTGGATGTTGATTAAGGCAGTCCCTGCACCTCTCTGATTCAGAGGGGTTGGGTTAAATGRGGAAGACACATTTCAGTTGAAGGCATTCAGTTGTTCAACTGACTAGGTATTTCCCTTCCAAGAGTTGCTTTCACATTTCCAGTTTGCACCTTTATTCGTGAACCTTGGTTGAAAGCGAGCTACAACATTACAGTATACCTTTTCTCTGTGTGTGTGTCATATTTATCCAAAGCAACTAACAGAATGCCTACATTTTAGTATATGTGACCTCAGCGGGAATCGAACCTGCAACCCTGCCGTGCCACACTCTTATTTACTGGGCCACACAGAAGAGGTCTTCACTGGTCCACCCAAATACCAGAGAATCGACCCAGGGCCGGGTCAAAAATTCTAACTTTTCCCTCAGGTCCGGGTCGACCACGGCTCTGCATTGCCTATAGCATATTTATTTTACGCTAATAAGGTGCATCTATTGATTTATAGAAGGCCTAGACAGCATATATAACCAGAAGAGATCTCTACCACACAGGTCCTTACACTCCCCCAATTTTCCCTGTGTTCCCATGCAGGCTCAGACTGGCAGTGTCTATCTGTCCTGAGCTCCAGACCTAGGTGTTCCACTGCTCCAGACCTAGGTGTTACTCTGCTCCAGACCTAGGTGTTCCACTGCTCCAGACCTAGGTGTTCCACTGCTCCAGACCTAGGTGTTCCACTGCTCCAGACCTAGGTGTTCCACTGTAGACCTAGGTGTTCACTGCTCAGACCTAGGTGTTCCACTGCTCCAGACACCTAGGTGTTCCACTGCTACAGCCCTAGGTGTTCCACTGCTCCAGACCTTAGGTGTTCCACTGCTCCAGACCTAGGTGTTCCAC
>NC_036851.1:43617575-43620472 GCF_002910315.2 Salvelinus sp. IW2-2015 | reverse complement strand
GTGTTCCACTGCTCCAGACCTAGGTGTTCCACTGCTACAGACCTAGGTGTTCCACTGCTCCAGACCTAGGTGTTCCACTGCTCCAGACCTAGGTGTTCCACTGCTCCAGACCTAGGTGTTCCACTGCTCCAGACCTAGGTGTTCGACTGCTACAGACCTAGGTGTTCCACTGCTCCAGACCCAGGTGTTCCTCTGCTCCAGACCTAGGTGTCCACTGCTCCAGACCTAGTGTTTTCCACTGCTCCAGACCTAGGTGTTCCTCTGCTCAGACCTAGGTGTTCCACTGCTCCAGACCTAGGTGTTCCACTGCTCCAGACCTAGGTCATGCTCCAGACCTGGTGTTCCTCTGCTCCAGACCTAGGTGTTCCACTGCTCCAGACCTAGGTGTTCCACTGCTCCAGACCTAGGTGTTCCTCTGCTCCAGACCTAGGTGTTCCACTGCTCCAGACCTAGGTGTTCGACTGCTACAGACCTAGGTGTTCCACTGCTCCAGACCGAGTGTTCCTCTGCTACAGACCTAGGTGTTCCACTGCTACAGAAAGAACCAGCAGCAGACCCGCCACTGCTCCCCTGTGGCCAAGGACTACATGGACTGCATCCAAACCGCCAAGAAGGTACGGACAATTGTTTGTGTGTGTGTGTGTGTGTGTGTGTGTGTGTGCGTGCGTGCGTGCGTGCATGTCAGTACAATTAACTATATGGTAAAGACATTATCCAAAGCGTTTTATGTTTCTCACCCCCAAAAATGTACCAAATCAATTAACTTCACAAACAAATAAGCTGCTTTATCATCATGCTTCAAATGGATTTGCATAATTTCATACATTTGTGATGTGCCGCTTTGAAGTCTCCAACTGTGTGCTGTGTTTTTGAGCATTCTGATAGTGAGATTACACTTTTATTAACATGGTGAAATCAGTTTTGGCACTCGGCTCTTTTGAAATCCATTATTTTCTCAGTCAATGCCATTCAGAAAGCATTTAAACACTGCATTCATCCTCAAAGTGCTCACATCTCCAGTCTCTCCATCAAAACCAAATATTGAATCAAGCAATTTGGACCTTGTTATTGGGATTGAAAATCCCTGATTTTGTTCCAGGAACAGACATAAGAAGCCAAACAACAATAGCAGCATTTGGCTGTTTAAACTGATGATAACAATAAAGGAAAGCATTTGGCTGTTTAAACTGATGATAATAGCAAAGTAAAGAACACAAAAAGGGCAATCAGTCTCTTTTAGCTATCAGTCTCTTTTAGCTTGTATCAAAAGACCCATTCTGGATATTAATATGGGAGTAGATCTATTTGTGAAAAGGCTGTGGGGTGTGTGTTTGTGTGTGTGTTTGTGTGCGTGTGCGTAACCGAGTGTTTTGAAGCAGAAGTAGCTTTATTTTTTTGTGCATAACACAAGCCGCTCGTTTATTTCAGATTCATTCTGACYTAACCTTGAACCAGAGAGACAAATAAATCAAGTTTTTAAAAAAGAGAGTAAAGGAAAGGTAGAAAGAAAGAGAGGCCTCAACCCTAATCAAAGATCAAATCTTTGTCTCTGACCCTGTCTCACCTCATGGAAAGAGGGAACGAGTGAAAGAGGGAACGAGTGAGCAGAGGAGTATTGGCGCTGAAAGCCCAATGGGAATCGGCTTGGAGCCCACATGATCCCRGCGGGAGAAGAAGTAGAGATTCTCATTCCAACCACTCACTGACTGACTCACAGTATCATAATGGGAGAGAAGATTGAAGGGAGAGGTTTGAAGATAAGAGTGATTTCTATGTCCCTATACCCTAAGTTGAAGTACACAGAATAATCATATGCTGTTCCTGAAGTTACCTGTTGAATTAAGGTAACTTGGAAGCCATTTTGTGTTGTCAAAGTTTGTGGCTTTACACAAAGTTTGAATAGTTCAGAAATATGTAATATTGCATATAATCTCTCTTTCTCTCTCTCTCTCCCCTCCCAACTTGTTCTCCAGCTCTGATCCACCATTTCTTGGACCTTCTTGCCTCTGTCCCTTTTCATCAATCTCTTCTCCTACACTTCCATCCCTCCATCCCTCCCACCTTCCTGATTAAAACCTCTTCTGCTGCCCACTTTGTCACATTAGTGTGCATTAGCTTCGATCTGCTCCAATACCCACCAAGACATTGTCATCACGCCTTAGACAGGCGTGTCTGTCTCCTGTTCTCATTTACTTTAATGGCTCAGCAGTGTTACAGTGTGCTAGCTGAGCTATGGTGCAGCCTCCCAGGCCCTTGGGGTGTTTAAGGTCGACTCCCATTCAGCTTTACACCAAATTGTCTTCATTTTCAGCATGGCAACATGCTGGAGTTGGGCCATCTTCATTGCTGGTGGCAGTTGCCTTGTGTCCAGTCATTTCTGGAAGAGGATAGTAAGTGATTGAGTGGAGGAACAGAGGACAATATTATTACTGGGGAAAAAACACAGTGAAAGTTATTTTTATAATTTCAATAGTTGTAATCAGTGGCATTTGGAATACAGTATATCAAGGTCAGAGGAGAAAGAAATAGCAGGTCTGTATTGAAAGGAAGGCAAGGAAGAGTGAAATATAAGAAGACACTGACACATCACAGGCTGCCTGGTATAGTGCTTGGATGGGGGACAGAGTGGAGAACTATTTATGGTTACACTTTATTTGGATAGTCCTTTAAAAAATATCTTTACGCTGAACTAACTATCTGGGATTTTTGGTTCCGATATGATACCGATTTTAGGTAGTCAAAAGTCACTGATTATCAATATTCATTATACAGTTGAAGTCAGAAGTTTACATACACGGGTTGGAGTCATTAAAACTCGTTTTTCAACCACTCCACAAATTTCTTGTTAACAAACTATAGTTTTGGCAAGTCGGTTAGGACATCTACTTTGTGCATGA
>NC_036851.1:43610866-43617144 GCF_002910315.2 Salvelinus sp. IW2-2015 | reverse complement strand
CACAAAAGTCATTTTTCCAACAATTGTTTACAGACAGATTAATTCACTTATAATTCACTGTATCACAATTCCAGTGGGTCAGAAGTTTACATACACTAAGTTGACTGTGCCTTTAAACAGCTTGGAAAATTCCAGAAAATGATGTCATGACTTTAGAAGCTTCTGATAGGCTAATTGACATAATTTGAGTCGATTGGAGGTGCACCTGTGGATGTATTTCAAGTCCTACCTTCAAACTCAGTTCCTCTTTGATTGACATCATGGGATAATCAAAAGAAATCAGCCAAGACCTCAGAAAAAAAATTGTAGACCTCCACAAGTCTGGTTCATCCTTTGGGAGAAAATATTCGGTGGCAGCATCATGTTGTGGGGGTGCTTGCTGCAGGAGGGACTGGTGCACTTCACAAAATAGATGGCATCATGAGGCAGGAAAATTATGTGGATATATTGAAGCAACATCTCAAGACATCAGTCAGGAAGTTAAAGCTTGGTCGCAAATGGTTCTTCCAAATGGACAATGACCCCAAGCATACTTCCAAAGTTGTGGCAAAATGGCTGAAGGACAACAAAGTCAAGGTATTGGAGTGGCCGTCACAAAGCCCTGACCTCTATGCTATAGAAAATATGTGTGAAAAAGCATGTGCGAGCAAGGAGGCCTACAAACCTGACTCAGTTACACCAGCTCTGTTAGGAGGAATGGGCCAATATTCACCCAACTTATTGTGGGAAGCTTGTGGAAGGCTACCCGAAACATTTGATCCAAGTTAAACAATGTAAAGGCATGCTACAAAATACTAATTGAGTGTACGTAAACTTCTGACCCACTGGGAATGTGATGAAAGAAATAAAAGCTGAAATAAATGATTATCTCTACTATTATTCTGACATTTCACATTCTTGAAATAAAGTGGTGATCCTATCTGACCTAAGACAGGGAATTTTTACTCGGATTAAATGTCAGGAATTGTGAATAACTGAGTTTAAATGTATTTGGCTAAGGTGTATGTAAACTTCCAACTTTTTAATATTTTAATTTCACCTTTATTTAACTAGGTAAGCTAGTTGAGAACAAGTTCTCATTTACAACTGCGACCTGGCCAAGATAAAGCAAAGCAGTGCGACAAAAACAACAACACAGAGTTACACATGGAATAAACAAGCGTACAGTCAATAACACAATAGAAAAAAAGAAAGTCTATATACAGTGTGTGCAAATGGCGTGAGGAGGTAGGCATTAAATAGGCCATATTAGTGAAATAATTACAATTTAGCGAGTGATAAATGAGCAGATGATGACGTGCAAGTAAGAGATACTGGTGTGCAAAAGAGCATAAAAGTAAATAAAAACAATATGAGGATGAGGTAGGTAGATTGGGTGGGCTATTTACAGATGGACTATGTACAGCTGCAGTGATCGGTTAGCTGCTCAGATAGCTGATGTTTAAAGTTAGTGAGGGAAATACAAGTCTCCAGCTTCAGCGATTTTTGCAATTCGTTCCAGTCACTGGAACCAGTCACTGGACTTCAGCTGTATATACAAAAGTATGTGAATACTCCTTCAAATTAGTGGATTTGGCTATTTCAGCCACACTCGTTGCTGACGGTGTATACAAGCACACAGCCATGCAATCTCCATAGACAAACATTGGCAGTAGAACGGCCATACTGAAGAGCTCAGGGATTTTGAACGTGGCACCGTCATAAGATGCCACCTTTCCAACAAGTCAGTTCATCAAATTTCTGCCCTGCTAGAGCTGCCCCGGTCAACTGTAAGTGCTGTTATTGTGAAGTGGAAATGTCTAGGAATAACAACGGTAAGCTGGGAAGTGGTAGGCCACACAAGTTCACAGAACGGGACCGCCGAGTGCTGAAGTGCATAGCGCGTAAAAATAGTCTGTCCTCGGTTGCAACACTCACTACTGAGTTCCAAACTGCCTATAGAAGCAACGTCAGCACAAGAACTGTTCGTCAGGAACTTCATGAAAGAAGCCTAAGATCACCATGCGCAATGCTACGCGTCGGCTGGAGTGGTGTAAAGATTGCCGCCATTGGACTCTGGAGCAGTGGAAACATTTTCTCTGGAGTGATGAATCACGCTTCACCATCTGCAGTCCAACGGACGAATCTGGGTTTGGAGGATGCCAAGAGAACGCTACCTGCAAGAATGCATAGTGCCAACTGTAAAGGTTGGTGGAGGAGTAATAATGGTCTAGGGTATTTTTTCATAGTTCGGGCCAGGCCCCTTAGTTCCAGTGAAGGGAAATCTTAATGCTACAGCGTACAATGACATTCTAGACGATTCTGTGCTTCCAACTTTTTGGCAACAGTTCGGGGAAGGCCCTTTCCTGTTTCCGCATGACAATGCCCCCGTGCACAAAGCGAGGTCCATACAGAAATGATTTGTTGAGATTGGTGTGGAAGAACTTGACTGGCCTGCACAGAGCCCTGACCTCAAACCCATCGAACACCTTTGGGATGAATTGGAATGCCGACTGCGAGCCAGGCCTAATCGCCCAACATCAGTGCCCGACCTCACTAATGCTCGAGGGAAGCAAGTCCCCGCAGCAATGTTCCATCTAGTGGAAAGTCCCAGAAGAGTGGAGGCTGTTATAACAGTAAGGGGGAACCAGCTCCATATTAATTCCCATGATTTTGGAATCAAATGTTCGACGATCATGTGTCCATTGTCAGCTGCACTTATCAAATGGTGACAGCACATGCAACAAAATTGTTTGCTCAGGAAATTTCCCACTCAACCTTCGGCCATACTTCCGCCAAGAATAAAGGCTTTATTTTCTGCTACTTGGCTAACAAGTACACAATTACCTCGATAAAGTTGGAAAAGGTGTTCCTCAGTCTTCAGTTTCAGAGCCTGTCCAATTTGACTTTAACTCCGCTGGTATTCTTTGTAATGATGTTCATATTTTTCGACAACAGCAAAGCCATGAATCTCTTAATATTTGTTACTTGCCAGCTAATCAAACATATAGTTTGTTCATAGTTTAAGCATACAAACCTCCTAGAGAATGCTATCCATTCATCACTCCAGAGAAAATGTTTCCACTGCTCCAGAGCCCAATGGCGGCGATCTTTACACCACTCCAGCCGACGCGTAGCATTGCGCATGGTGATCTTAGGCTTGTGTGCGGCTGCTCGGCCATGGAAACCCATTTCATGAAGTTCCTGACGAACAGTTCTTGTGCTGACCTTGCTTCTATAGGCAGTTTGGAACTCGGTAGTGAGGGTTGCAACCGAGGACAGACGATTTTTACGTGCGCTGAATACAAGAGGTGTAGGTAGACCTTACAGTGAAATGCTTACTTACATACTCTAAGGTATTAGGTGAACAATAGGTAGGTAAAGAAATAAAACAACAGTAAAAATACAGGCTATATACAGTAGTGAGGCTATAAAAGTAGCGAGGCTACATACAGACACCGGTTAGTCATGCTGATTGAGGTAGTATGTACATGTAGATATGGTTAAAGTGACTATGAATATATGATGAACAGAGAATAGCAGTAGCGTAAAAGAAGGGTTGGCGGGTGGTGGGTGGGACACAATGCAGATAGCCTGGTTAGCCAATGTGCGGGAGCACTGGTTGGTCGGGCAAATTGAGGTAGTATGTACATGAATGTATAGTTAAAGTGACTATGCATATATGATAAACAGAGAYTAGCAGCAGCGTAAAAAGAGGGGTTGGGGGGGGGCACACAATGCAAATAGTCCAGGTAGCCATTTGATTACCTGTTCAGGAGTCTTACTTGTTAATTTGGAAAGACTTGGGGTGTTAAATGAATTGTCCCGGACAAACTCTCAATCTGGGCCCTCTCATTTCAACAACGGCATCTAATTTCCCATAACTGGAAATGGGTTCCAAAAACCTTTCACCTATCCAATTCAATATGCGGTGAGCATTCTGGCACAAATTGACTACTGAGCTGCATCACCCCATTGGCGTCTACAAAAGTGTCGTTCCCAATGGGGTGATGCGCTGCAGCCATTTTGGTGGTGACTCATCCCCACAGAGAGATACAGATCCTGAGGAAAAAAATCATAGCCTTCAATACAACTCATATAACACTAGTTATAGAAAAAACAACAGACGTATCAGGTTGTTTTGATAAACTACCTGGTGTATTGTGTGAAGTGCTAGAAAAGTTCAAGCTATCACTCTCTTTTATCAAAAGCAGCATTTTGTGAGACACAGCAATGTTGGACACAGCAATCTTCTGCTTTTGTAGTGGGCAACAATGTATTGCTCGACACCCAAGCTCTCTCAGGATTGTAAAAAGTTTTCCAGACAGCTTTGGAGCTATTTTTTAAATATTTTTTCTTTTAAAGTTGCCTCTTTCTTCACTGTGAATCATGTTGAAAGGAGGCCTACTAAAATAAATGCTTATTTTTCATCTCTTTGTCCATTGCAGCTGTCTGGTTGATGTTTCCTCCATTCTGTGGATCTCTTTGTCTGTCTGGTATGGTCTGTCTGATACTCGTCTGTCTGTGCTCGTTGTCTGTCTGTCTGTTCTGTCTGTCTGTCGTGTCTGTTGTCTGTCTGTCTGTCTGTCTGTCTGTCTGTCTGTCTTGTCTGTCTGTCTGTCTGTCATCTGCTCGTGTCTGTCTGTCTGTCTGTCTGTCTGTCTGTCTGTCTGTCTGTCTGTCTGTCTGTCTGTCTGTCTGTCTGTCTGTCTGTCTGTCGGTCTGTTCTGTCTGTCTGTCTGTCTGTCTGTCTGTCTGTCTGTCTGTCTGTCTGTCTGTCGTGTTCGTGTCTGTCTGTCTGTTCTGTCTGTCTTGTCTGTCTGTCTGTCTGTCTGTCTTCTGTCTGTCTGTCGTCTGTGCTGTTCTGTCGTGTCTGTCTGTCTGTCTGTCTGTCTGGCTGTCTGTCTGTCTGTCTGTCTGTCTGTCTGTCTGTCTTGTTTCTGTCTGTCTGTCTGTTGTCTGTCTGTCTGTCTGTCTGTCTGTCGTCTGTCTTCTGTCTGTCTGTCGTGTCTGTCTGTCTGTCTGTCTGTCTGTCTGTCTGTCTGTTGTCTGTCTGTCTGTCGTCTGTTGTCTGTCTGTCTGTCTGTCTGTCTGTCTGTCTGTGCTGTCTGTCTGTCGTCTGTCTGTCTTGTCTGTCTGTCTGTCTGTCTGTCTCTGTCTGTTCTGTCTGTCTGTCTGTCTGTCTGTCTGGCTGTTGTCTGTCTGTCTGTCTGTCTGTCTGTCTGTCTGTCTGTCTGTCTGTCTGTCTGTCTGTCTGTTCTGTCTGTCTGTCTGTCTGTCTGGTCTGTCTGTCTGTCTGTCTGTCTGTCTGTCTGTCTGTCTGTCTGTCTGTCTGTCTGTCTGTCTGTCTGTCTGTCTGTCTGTCTGTCTTCTGTTATGTCTGTCTGTCTGTCTGTCTTGTCTGTCTGTCTGTCTGTCTGTCTGTCTGTCTGTCTGTCTGTCTGTCTGTCTGTCTGTCTGTCTGTCTGTCTGTCTGTCTGTCTGTCTGTCCTGTCTGTCTGTCTGTCTGTCTGTCTGTCGTGTCTGTCTGCTGTCGGTCTGTCTGTCTGTCTGTTGTCTGTCTGTCTGTCTGTCTGGCTGTCTGTCTGTCTGTCTGTCTGTCTGTCTGTCTGTCTGTCTGTCTGTCTGGTCTGTCTGTTCTGTCTGTCTGTCTGTCTGTCTGTCTGTCTGTCTGTCTGTCTGTCTGTCTGTCTGTCTGTCTGTCTGTCGTCTGTCTGTCGTCTGTCTGTCTGTCTGTCTGTCTGTCTGTCTGGTCTGTCTGTAGGACGGGTGCAGTTTTCTGCTCTGGATTGGTTTTTACCTTGCTCAAGGATGGGTGTGGCAGTGTATGCCTCAACCTCTGCAAAGTAAAACTCAAAACCCAAAGTCATATTCAAGGACATTCCTTCCTAAAATCACCCCCTTAGCAAGAGGCCCGATAAACTCCTGCATAGTCAAAGGCATAAACAACAATTATCAAGCTTGCAATGGAAAGAGTTTTTGAAACCCCCATCAGCTGCAGTGGAAGCGTCTCAAGAGCACTTACCAGTCTATTTCACACATTAACCCTTCCCCTCCCTCCCTGCTGAACACAGCGTTTAAACACAGATAACCCAACGTTTTCCCAAATTTAGTGCCTCTGTAGTATGACGCTGGGTAAAGGGGTTTCCCAGTGCCACTCAGTTTCCACTGTCATTAAGTGGGCAACGGTACGTTGAACGTAGCTTGTAGATAATTGATGTTAGTGTGGGATAATCTAGACGTCTAGTAAGGGGGATATGAACACTCTTGCAGATGGTGTGTGTGTGTGTGTTGTGTGT
>NC_036851.1:43436494-43610841 GCF_002910315.2 Salvelinus sp. IW2-2015 | reverse complement strand
CGTCTGTCTGGCTGGCCTGCTGTCTGCCTGTCTGCCTGTCTGTCTGCCTGTTCCGTTCCGTCCGTCCATCCGTCCTGCCTGCCTGCCTGGCCTTGCCTTGCGCGTGTCATTGGACCTGCCTGCCCTGTCTGTCTGTCTGTCTGTCTGTCTGTCGTCTGTCTGTCTGGTCTGTCTTTCTGTCTGTCTGTCTGTCTGTTCTGTTCTGTCTGTCTGTCTGTGTTGTCTGTCTGTCTGTCTGTCTGTCTGTCTGTCTGTCTGTCTGTCTGTCTGTCTGTCTGTCTGTCTTCTGTTCTGTCTGTCTGTCTGTCTGTCTGTTGTTCTGTCTGTCTGTCTGTCTTCTGTCTGTCTGATCTGTCTGTCTGTCTGTCTTGGTCTCTGTCTGCTGTCTGTCTGTTCTGTCTGTCTGTGTCTGTCTGTCTGCTGTCTGTCTGTCTGTCTGTCTGTCTGTCTGTCTGTCTGTCTGTCTGTCTGTCTGTCTGTCTGTGTCTGTCTGTCTGTCTGTCTGTCTGTCTGTCTTCTGTCTGTCTGTCTGTCTTGTCTGTCTGTCTGTCTGTCTGTCTGCTGTCTGTCTGTGTCTGTCTGGTGTCTGTCTGTCTGTCTGTCTGTCTGTCTGTCTGTCTGTCTGTCTGTCTGTCTGTCTGTCTGTCTGTCTGTCTGTCTGTCGTCTGGTCTGTCTGTCTGTCTGTCTGTCTGTCTGTGTCTGTCTGTCTGTCTGTGTTCTTGTCTGTCTGTCTGTCTGTCTGTCTGTCTGTCTGTCTTGTCTTGTCTGTCTGTCTGGTCTGTCTGGTCTGCTGTCGGTCTTGTCTGTCTGTCTGTCTGTCTGTCTGTCTGTCTGTCTGTCCTGTCTTCTGTCTGTTCTGGTCTGTTCTGTTTCTGTCTGTCTGTCTGTCTGTCTTGTCTGTCTGTCTGTCTGTCGGTGTCTGTCTGTCTGTCTGTCTGCTGTCTGTCTGTCTGTCTGTCTGTCTGTCTGTCTGTCTGTCTGTCTGTCTGTCTGTGTCTGGTCGCTGTCTGTCTGTTGGTCTGTCTGTCTGTCTGTCCTGTCTGTCTGTCTGTCTGTCTGTCTGTCTGTCTGTCTGTCTGTCTGTTCTGTCTCGTCTGTCTGTCTGTCTGTTCTGTCTGTCTGTCTGTCTGTCTGTCTGTCTGTCTGTCTGTCTGTCTGTCTGTCTGTCTGTCTGTCTGTCTGTCTGTCTGTCTGTCTGTCTGTCTGTCTGTCTGTCTGTCTGTAGGAACGGGTGCAGTTTTCTGCTCTGGATTGGTTTTTACCTTGCTCAAGGATGGGTGTGGCAGGTGTATGCCTCAACCTCTGCAAAGTAAAACTCAAAAAACCAAAGTCATATTCAAGGACATTCCTTCCTAAAATCACCCCCTTAGCAAGAGGCCCGTAAACTCCTGCATAGTCAAAGGCATAAACAACAATTATCACGCTTGCTAATGGAAAGGTTTTTGAAACCCCCATCAGCTGCAGGTGAAGCGTCTCAAGAGCACTTACCAGTCTATTTCACACATTAACCCTTCCCTCCCTTGGTGTGTGTGTGTGTGTGTGTGTGTGTGTGTGTGTGTGTGTGTGTGTGTGTGTGTGTGTGTGCGTGCGTGTTCTATACGTGTTTATGTTGTGACCCACCATTTTTGCCTCATCCAGGTAACCTGAATAGCCTGTCTGATTGAATAGGGCCACCAGTGGCTCTCAACACACCCAGTTCAAATACTCTGCCCTCGGCTGATAAAAGAAAGAGAGAGCGTGAGAGCGGGAAGGAAAGGAAGCTGGACTTCTGAATGGACGTTGATTAAAATGAGAGTGGAGAGGGGAGACCTTGAGCTTTTGTGGATTTCTGGCTTTATGTACTGTAAGTGTTCCCAATGATGATATTAATGGCTGAGTGTATTTATAGACTCAGTTGTTCCTTTATAATTCCATATTTCTTAAACAACATATTATACTCTTACTGTATACTATCCTATATTATCATGACGTACTTGCATGGGTATTTGACGGGCATTATCCAACTGTCTTCTTCAAGGCCACAGCAGAGCTTGATATTCTTCTCCAGCCCTCCACCATTCGTTCGTTCATTCATTCATTCATTCATTCATTCATTCATTCATTCATTCATTCATTAATTCATTCATTCATTCATTCATTCATTCATTCATTCATTCATTTGTTAATTTGTTAATTCACTCCCTCTCTCTGTTCCCCTTCTCTGTATTCAGTTGAGTTTTTCATCTATTATACTCCCCAAAACAAACTGCAGTTTGGCCTTATGCCCAGTGGCTAGTGCTAAGAAAAGTCCTCAAATGAGTGTGTGTGTGTGTGCATGCGCCCCTGCATGTGCGTGTGTATGAACACTACAGGCTACAAATGGCCTACCAATTGGCTCCCTTTTACCACAGCCCTTTCTTTTTCAGTGCAGTATGTGGACTAGGGTTACTGTTGCCACTGTTTGTCTCTCCTGGGCAGTGGTGTAAAGTACTTAAGTACTACTTTAAAGTGTTTTAACTTAAGTAGTTTTTTGGAGTATTTGCACTTTACTTTACGATTGATATTTTTGACAACTTTTACTTTTACTTCACTATATGTCTAACTGACTGATTGACTATCTAAGCAGATTGGCTGACCGACTGACTGACTGAATCGCTGACTGGCTGACTGACTGACTGGCTGACTGACTGGCTGGCTGACTGTCTAGCTGACTGACTGACTGGTTGACTGACTGTCTAGCTGACTGACTGACTGTCTAGGTGACTGACTGAGAGAAGCTTTGTTAGTACAAGGTAAAGTAGTTCTATTACTTTTGTTTTTCAGAGAGAAAGCCCAGTGAGTCAGTGAATTGTTCTTGCACGTGTGTCTGTGTGTGACTGCGCGTGCCAATGCCCATCAGCCTGTGGCTGTACCTATTATGACATGAATCTGAAAAGGATTGGATAGTAATAGCAATAAGACTATAGCTCCCACCTTTGATAGGCAAAGTGGAAATGTATTTTTACACTGGGTCTATGGGTCTATGGATAGCCTATACTCTTAGAAAGATTCCGGATAAAACAAAAAATTGTGATATTGCTTGCTTCATACAGTTGAAGTCGGAAGTTTACATACACTTAGGTTGGAGTCATTAAAACTCGTTTTTCAAACACTCCACAAATTTCTTGTTAACAAACTATAGTTTTGGCAAGTCGGTTAGGACATCTACTTTGTGCATGACACAAGTAATTTTTCCAACAATTGTTTACAGAGAGATTATTTCACTTATAATTCACTGTATCACAATTCCAGTGGATCAGAAGTTTACATACATTAAGTTGACTGCGCCTTTAAACAGCTTGGAAAATTCCAGAAAATGATGTCATGGCTTTAGAAGCTTCTGATAGGCTAATCATAATTTGAGTCGATTGGAGGTGCACCTGTGGATTGTATTTTCAAGTTTTTTCCTATACTTCAAACTGCAGTTTCTCTTTGCTTGACATCATGGGAAAAATAAAAGAAATCAGGCCAGACGCTCAGAAAAAAATGGTTCATCCTTGGGAAGCAGACTATTTCCAATCGCCCCTGAAGGTACCAGTTCATTACACAACATTAGTACGCAAGTAAAAAGTGCAAATCAATCCCAGAACAACAGCAAAGGACCTTGTGAAGATACTGGAGGAAACAGGTACAAAAGTATCTATATCCACAGTAAAAAGAGTCCTATATCGACATAACCTGAAAGGCCGCTCAGCAAGGAAGAAGCCACTGCTCCAAAATCGCCATTAAAAAAAGCCAGACTACGGTTTGCAACTGCACATGGGGACAAAGATTGTACGTTTTCGACAAATGTCCTCTGGTCTGATGAAACAAAAATAGAACTGTTTGGCCATAATGACCATCGTTATGTTTGGAGGAAAAAGGGGGAGACTTGCAAGCCGAAGAACACCATCCCAACTGTGAAGCACGGGGCTGGCAGATTCATGTTTTGGGGGTGCTTTGCTGCAGGAGGGACTGGTGCACATCACAAATAGATGGCATCATGAGGCAGGAAAATTATGTGGATATATTGAAGCAACATCTCAACACATCAGTCAGGAAGTTAAAGCTTGGTCGCAAATGGGTCTTCCAAATGGACAATGACCCCAATCATACTTCCAAAGTTGTTGCAAAATGGCTTAAGGACAACAAAGTCAAGGTATTGGACTGGTCATCACAAAGCCCTGACCTCAATCCTATAGAAAATTTGTGGGTAGAACTGAAAAAGTATGTGCGAGCAAGGAGGCCTACAAACCTGACTTGTAGTCATAGCAGATAATATTCACATTTTTGGTGATTTTAATATTCATATGGAAAAGTCCACAGACCCACTCCAAAAGGCTTTCGGAGCCATCGTCGACTCAGTGGGTTTTGTCCAACATGTCTCTGGACCTACTCACTGTCACAGTCATACTCTGGACCTAGTTTTGTCCCATGGAATAAATGTTGTGGATCTTAATATTTTTCCTCATAATCCTGGACTATRGGAACACCATTTTATTACGTTTGCAATCGCAACAAATAATCTGCTCAGACCCCAACCAAGGAGCATCAAATGTCGTGGTATAAATTCTCAGACAACACAAAGATTCCTTGATGCCCTTCCAGACTCCCTCTGCCTACCCAAGGACGTCAGAGGACAAAAATCAGTTAACCACCTAACTGAGGAACTCAATTTAACCTTGCGCTATACCCTAGAAGCAGTTGCACCCCTAAAAACTAAAAACATTTGTCATAAGAAACTAGCTCCCTGGTATACAGAAAATACCCGAGCTCTGAAGCAAGCTTCCAGAAAACTGGAACGGAAATGGCGCCACACCAAACTGGAAGACAGTACCGTGCAGTATCGAAGAGCCCTCACTGTTGCACGAACATCCTATTTTTCCAACTTAATTGAGGAAAAAAGAACAATCCAAAATTTATTTTTGATACTGTCGCAAAGCTAACTAAAAAGCAGCATTCCCCAAGTGAGGATGGCTTTCACTTCAGCAGTAATAAATTCATGAACTTCTTTGAGGAAAAGATCATGATCATTAGAAAGCAAATTACGGACTCCTCTTTAAATCTGCGTATTCCTCCAAAGCTTAGTTGTCCTGAGTCTGCACAACTCTGCCAGGACCTAGGATCAAGAGAGACACTTAAGTGTTTTATTACAATATCTCTTGACACAATGATGAAAATAATCATGGCCTCTAAACCTTCAAGCTCCATACTGGACCCGATTCCAAATAAACTACTGAAAGAGCTGCTTCCTGTGCTTGGCCCTCCTATGTTGAACATAATAAATGGCTCTCTATCCACCGGATGTGTACCAAACTCACTAAAAGTGGCAGTAATAAAGCCTCTCTTGAAAAAGCCAAACCTTGACCCAGAAAATATAAAAAACTATCGGCCTATATCGAATCTTCCATTCCTCTCAAATTTTTTTGAAAAAGCTGTTGCGCAGCAACTCACTGCCTTCCTGAAGACAAACAATGTATACGAAATGCTTAAGTCTGGTTTTAGACCCCATCATAGCACTGAGACTGCACTTGTGAAGGTGGTAAATGACCTTTTAATGGCGTCAGACCGAGGCTCTGCATCTGTCCTCGTGCTCCTAGACCTTAGTGCTGCCTTTGATATCATTGATCACCACATTCTTTTGGAGAGATTGGAAAACCAAATTGGTCTACACGGACAAGTTCTGGCCTGGTTTAGATCTTATCTGTCGGAAAGATATCAGTTTGTCTCTGTGAATGGTTTGTCCTCTGACAAATCAACTGTAAATTTCGGTGTTCCTCAAGGTTCCGTTTTACGACCACTATTGTTTTCACTATATATTTGACCTCTTGGMGATGTCATTCGAAAACATAATGTTAACTTTCACTGCTWTGCGGATGACACACAGCTGTACATTTCAATGAAACATGGTGAAGCCCCAAAATTGCGCTCGCTAGAAGCCTGTGTTTCAGACATAAGGAAGTGGATGGCTACTAACGTTCTACTTTTAAACTCGGACAAAACAGAGATGCTTGTTCTAGGTCCCAAGAAACAAAGAGATCTTCTGTTGAATCTGACAATTAATCTTGATGGTTGTAAAGTCGTCTCAAATAAAACTGTGAAGAACCTCTGGACCCTGATCTCTCTTTTGACGAACATATCAAGACTGTTTCAAAGACAGCATTTTTCCATCTACGTAATATTGCAAAAATCAGAAACTTTCTGTCCAAAAATGATGCAGAAAAATGTATCCATGCTTTTGTTACTTCTAGGTTAGACCACTGCAATGCTCTACTTTCCGGCCCCCGGATAAGCACAAATATAACTTCAGTTAGTGCTAAATACAGCTGCTAGAATCCTGACTAGAACCAAAGAATTTGATCATATTACTCCAGTGCTAGCCTCCCTACAGTGGCTTCTCTGTTAAGGCAAGGGCTGATTTCAAGGTTTTACTGCTAACCTACAAAGCATTACATGGGCTTGCTCCTACCTATCTTTCCGATTTGGTCCTGCCGTACATACTACATGTATGCTACGGTCACAAGACGCAGGCCTCCTATTGTCCTAGAATTTCTAAGCAACAGCTGGAGGCAGGCTTTCTCCTATAGATCTCCATTTTTATGGAATGGTCTGCCTACCCATGTGAGAGACGCAGAATCGGTCTCACCTTTAAGTCTTTACTGAAGACTCATCTCTTCAGTGGGTAATATGATTGAGTGTAGTCTGGCCAGGAGTGTGAAGGTGAACGGAAGGCCTCTGGAGCAACGAACCGCCCTTGAGTGGGTTGATCACTGACGTGTTCCTGTCTGGGTTGGCGCCCCCCTTGGGCTGTGCCGTGGCGGAGATCTTTGTGGGCTATACTCGGCCTTGTCTCAGGATGGTAAGTTGGTGGTTGAAGATATCCCTCTAGTGGTGTGGGGCTGTGCTTTGGCAAAGTGGGTGGGTTATATCCTTCCTGTTTGGCCTGTCCGGGGTATCATCGGATGGGGCCACAGTGTCTCCTGACCCCTCCTGTCTCAGCCTCCAGTTTTTATGCTACAGTAGTTTATGTGTCGGGGGTAGGGTCAGTTTGTTATGTCTGGAGTACTTCCCTGTTTATTCGGTTCCTGTGTGAATTTAAGCTGCTCTCTCTAATTCTCTCTTTCTCTCTTTCTTTCTCTCTCTCGGAGGACCTGAGCCCTAGGACCATGCCTCAGGACTACCTGGCATGATGACTCCTTGCTGTCCCCAGTCCACCTGGCCGTGCTGCTGCTCCAGTTTCAACTGTTTTGCCTGCGGCTTTGGAACCTTGACCTGTTCACCAGACATGTTACCTTGTCCCGGATCTGCTGTTTTTGACTCTCCCTCTCTCTTGCTCTCTCGCTCTCTCTCATTCTCTCGTTCTCTCGCTCTCTCTCTCTCTCTCTCTACCGCACCTGCTGTCTCGACCTCTGAATGCTTGGTTATGAAAAGCCAACTGACATTTACTCCTGAGGTACTTGTTGCACCCTCTACAACCCCTGTGATTATTATTTGACCCTGATGGTCATCAATGAACATTTGAACATCTTGAAGAACAATCTGGCCATAATGGCCATGTACCCTCATAATCTCCATCCGGCACAGCCAAAAGAGGACTGGCCACCCCTAAGAGCCTGGTTCCTCTCTAGGTTTCTTCCTCAGTTCCTGCCTTTCTAGGGGTGTTGCCTAGCCATCGTGCCTCTACATCTGTATTACTTGCTGTTTGGTGTTTTAMGCTGGGTTTCTGTATAAGCACTTTGTGACATCTGCTGATGTAAAGAGGGCTTTATAAGTACATTTGATTTGATTAACTCAGTAAAATCATTGAAATTGTTGTATGTTGCGCTCATATATTTGTGCAGTATAGAACCCTTGGGTTCCATATATGGTTTAATATGGAACCAATTTCGGTTCTATATAAAACCTTAAGGGGTGCCATATATGAACCAATCATAGAACCCTTTTTGGTTCTAGCCAGATTCTTTATTTCTAAGAGTGTAGGGATAGGTCTAATATACAGTAGGTATGAAGCTTGGCATAGCTGACCAGCCACAGCCACACATGATGTTCCTCTCCAGATCCCGTTAAATCAAGCTCAAATCCCCCATCGCTTTTTACTGCTCAACTCCAATTCAATGACACAGGAGCTGATGGCCTCGGATGCTAATGGCAAGCTATCYGGTAGTCACTCAGCCAGCTAGCCCCTATGTATTGTACCCCAGTGGCTAATAGAGTACCACAGTATAAGTCATAATACCCATAAAACCTTGCAGTTAACAGGGAAATGGTTCCAATCATTTTCCCACCATTCATTTTTCCAATAGGGGATTTTTGGAAACAAATGCCATGGTGATCTGGATGAGCCTGCCGAATTGAGGCAAAGGTAAGAATCTCTGGATTAACTATCTAATCTTAGCTAAATGTAGTAATTAATAAATTGTCCACATTTCTTCAACTGGACAATTATGTGAACTGTCTTGGGCAAGTTTTAAATTGACATAATACCTGTTAGGCAAAGGTTTCAGCAAGAGATGGCGTGCAGGAGCTTGCAGGGATTTGTAGTCTTGCATGATGTCTACTTTGAAGATTAGAACCATTTCCCTGTTTGACTGCTAGGTTTTATGGGTATTATGCCCCCAGTAGCCATGGGATGTCCTGGTGTGTGTGTGTCTGCTTGTTTGTGCGTGCATGTATCAAAATAGAGGGAGCTAGCTTAGTGCTTTTTTACTTTAGGTGGGTAAACCAGTAAACACTTTTTGCTCCCACAAAACTCCAGCAAAATTACCAATTTATAGAGGTACCATTTTGGAAGATAGAGTAGACACAGCTATTTACAAAGTGATTTCAGGCTTTGGCAGACAAAGCTATTACAATGTATTCATTGACATTGTCTCTCCTAGTAGCCTAGTTGTTGTCTTCCTCTCACTGTTTCGTCCACTGCCTCCCCAGGTGTTGTAGCCACCAGGCTGAACCCGATGTGTGTAGTGTTGTGTATGGCCACAGGTCTTCTAGGGTGTGTGTGTTGAGGGAGGTTTATCCATAAGTCGCAGTCTGTGTGGCCAGCTAGAGAGCTTTTGATTTTCTGTGGGAGTGTAGTAGTGGCACCTGTGCTTTATGATCCTGTGGGAGGTAGGGAAGTAGGGAGAGAGGGAGGGAGAGAGGGAGGGATGTAGGGAGAGAGGGAGGGAAGAAGTCTTATTACAGTGTGACTGACTGTATAAGTATGTTGTACAKTCTGTCATTTTTGTTTTGATGATTTAAATCAGGTGTGTAGTGGTAAGGCAATATCTAAAATGTGTACCCCTTTGGTCCCGAGGACCAGGATTAAGAAACACTGCTATAGTACATTGTGAAATTGTGAGTATGATAACATTTCTTTGCGATTGTGCATGTGTTTGCCCATGTCTGTAGATTGTGAATGATTGAGAATCTCTTGCTCGGCCTACTGATAAACCACAGCGGAGAAAGAAGAAGAAAATGAAAGAAGAGAAAGAAGACAAGGAGGAGAGCAGCACATCCATCCAAGTGCATTATCTTGACTTGTTGTCTGTAGTGTATTATCTTGAATTGTTGTCTGCAGTGCATTATCTTGAATTGTTGTCTGTAGTGCAATTATCTTGACTTACGGCATGTAGTGCATTATCTTGATTTACTGTCTGTAGTGTATTATCTTGACTTACTGTCTGTAGTGTATTATCTTGACTTACTGTCTGCAGTGCATTATCTCAATTTACTGTCTGTAGTGTATTATCTTGATTTACTGTGTAGTGCATTATCTTGACTTACTGTCTGTAGTGCATTATCTTGACTTGTTTGTCTGTAGTGCATTATCTTTGACTTACTGCATGTAGTGCATTATCTTGATTTACTGTCTGTAGTGTATTATCTTGACTTACTGTCTGTAGTGTATTATCTTGACTTACTGTCTGGAGTGCATTATCTTGATTTACTGTCTGTAGTGTATTATCTTGACTTACTGTCTGTAGTGCATTATCTTGACTTGTTGTCTGTAGTGCATTATCTTGATTTATTTTGAAGTTGCACTGGCACATCCTTCGAGTCTAAAATAAATCCCTCCAATCCTGACGAAATGAGATTGAAGATTGCTCTTTGCCGCACAGCACCTCCCAATGTTAATGCCCCACTCTCGGGTTGCTCCCTACCGACAATGCACGGTGGCAGTGCTTGATTGCGCGTGTTCATGGTTTCATTAAACAGCCGGAGTCCTTAAGCTGCCACCATGGAGATAGACATGGAGACTGTGTGTGTGTGTGTGCGTGCGTTTCTGTGTGTATATGTGTGTTATTTTCATTTCTCTAGTTGAATGTGTCAGTGTGTGTCTGTTTCAATCTAAATGGATTAGCTTAACAAAACCAACAGCCATAGTACCAACGACCCTGCTGCTTCAATAGTGATGTGGGTATGCTAAACTCAGCAAAAAAATAAACGTCCTCTCACTGTCAACTGCGTTCATTTTCAGCAATCTTAACATGTGTAAATATTTGCATGAACATTACAAGATTCAACAACTGAGACATAAACTAAACAAGTTCCACAGACATGTGACCAACAGAAATGGAATACTGTGTCCCTGAACAAAGGGGGAGTCAAAATCAAAAGTAACAGTCAGTATCTGGTGTGGCCACTAGCTGCATTAAGTACTGCAGTACATCTCCTCCTCATGGACTGCACCAGATTTGCCAGTTCTTGCTGTGAGATGGGGGGAATGGCCCTAGCCCTCACCCTCTGATCCAACAGGTCCCAGGCGTGCTCAATGGGATTGAGATCCGGGCTCTTTGCTGGCCATGGCAGAACACTGACATTCCTGTCTTGCAGGAAATCACGCACAGAATGAGCAGTATGGCTGGTGGCATTGTCATGCTGGAGAGTCATGTCAGGATGAGCCTGCAGGACGGGTTCCACATGAGGGAGGAGGATGTCTTCCCTGTAACGCACAGCATTGAGATTGCCTGCAATGACAACAAGCTCAGTCCAATGATGCTGTGACACACCGCCCCAAACCATGACGGAACCTCCACCTCCAAATCGATCCCGCTCCAGAGTACAGGCCTCGGTGTAACGCTCATTCCTTCGATGATAAACGCGTATCCGACCATCACCCCTAGTGAGACAAAAAGAGCACTTTTTGCCAGTCCTGTCTGGTCCAGCGACAGTGGGATTGTGCCCATAGGTGACGTTGTTGCCGGTGATGTCTGGTGAGAACCTGCCTTACAACAGGCCTACAAGCCCTCAGTCCAGTCTCTCTCAGCCTATTGCGGACAGTCTGAGCACTGATGGAGGGATTGTGCGTTCCTGGTGTAACTCTGGCAGTTGTTGTTGCCATCCTGTACCTGTCCCGCAGGTGTGATGTTCYGATGTAGCGATCCTGTGCAGGTGTTGTTACACGTGGTCTGCCACTGCGAGGACGATCAGCCGTCTGTCCTGTCTCCCTGTAACACTGTCTTATGCGTCTCACAGTACGGACATTGCAATTTATTACCCTGGCCACATCTACAGTCCTCATGCCTCCTTGCAACATGCCTAAGGCACGTTCACTGAGATGAGCAGGGACCCTGGGCATCTTTCTTTTGTTTTTCAGAGTCAGTAGAAAGGCCTCTTTAGTGTCCTAAGTTTTTCTAACTGTGACCTTAATTGCCTACCGTCTATAAGCTGTCAGTGTCTTATGGACTGTTCCACAGGTGCATGTTCATTAACTGTTTATGGTTCATTGAACAAGCATGGGAAACAGTGTTTAAACCCTTTACAATGAAGATCTGTGAAGCTTTTGGGATTTTTATGAATTATCTTTGAAAGACAGGGTCTTGAAAAAGAGACGTTTCTTTTTTTTCTTTTTTTAAAAAGTTTATTTTTTAAGTTTATCACCATTTTACCAAGCTATAATGACTAACGCTAGTTTATGAAATGTAGTTTAGTAAGTAACTAAGTTGGTATGTTAGTAAGAATCTATGATGAGGTTGTTCAGCAGAGAGGTATTGACATGCTGAATGCACCGAGCTGTCTTTTGAACTTCTGGCACACAGCTCAGACACCCATGCATACCCCACAAGACATGCCACAAGAGGTCTCTTCACAGTCCACAAGTCCAGAACAGACAATGGGAGGCGCACAGTACTAGATAGAGCCGTGGCTACATGGAACTCTATTCCACATCAAGTAACTGATGCAAGCAATAAAATTAGATTTTAAAAAACAGATTAAAAAAACACATTATGGAACAGCGGGGACTGTGAAGCAACACAAACATAGACAAACACATAGACACACACACACACACACACACACACACACACACACACACACACACACACACACACACACACACACACACACACACACACACACACACACACACACACACACACAAAAACACACCAACACACACACACACACACACACACACACACACACACACACACACACACACACACACACACACAGTAGATATGTGGTAGTGGTGGAGTAGGGGCCTGAGGGCACATAGTGTGTTGTGAAATCTGTGAATGTATTGTAATGTTTTTAAAACTGTATAAACTGCCTTAATTTTGCTGGACGCCAGGAAGAGTAGGCCAAGGCAGCAGCTACTAGGGATCCATAATACATACAAATACTTCTCAGGTGAAGGTGTTGTTCAGGTAAGGGTGACAGGCTCTTTTAAGAGTCACCCATATTGAAAACATTTAGAACAATTAGACACCCTATCACCCACAACTACACACTCGTGTATCAATCTGATTAATGGATTGTGTTGTGCAGTAAGCAGGCTCAGGTGTATAAGCAAGAGGATCAAACATGGAGAATAGTAAGACACTTCATTATTTCTATTTAAATAACAACGCTATACTGTTTGTTCTCGTTTGTCTGTGCATGTTTTTCAGTATAAAGTACTCTGCAGCCACTTAGTGTGGATACCAGGTGAGGGCACACACACAGATTCCCGTTGAACAGTGTCTTTAACTACCTTATTTTCTCAATAACAGTCTCTCTCCATCACGTATTCCCTCTCCCCCATCTCTCTAAATCCTCTAGGTTATATCAGCGGTGTCGGTGAACCCCTCCCACATCTGAACTGTCTACAGGAAGCATTATTAGAGATGCTTTACATTGAAATACAGATAGAGATAGTAGTCCCAGAGTTAATGATCCAAGGTCAGTTTTGCATTTCACCTCCTGATGATTATGATGACTGACAGTGTTAGAAAAAKCCCCACAAGGCTTAATCATGCTCTTAATAATCTCTCTCTCCATCTGTCTTTCAACTGCAGGTATGTTTTGATGTGAGAGAGGTGCCAACCCCCAGTCCTGTCATCGCCACCTCAACCTCTCTAAAGATAACCTTCTGGCCAACTGGGGGCCCAAGGCTCGTTAGGAGACACCGCTAAAGACACTATTATGTAACTGTGATGAACTGAGAGAATATTACGTTTAGTAGCAATGTAATTCATTAATCATATGCTGCTCCTCTGTTCTTACCTCTTTCCCTTTCTTTCTTTTACACTCTCACATCTCTCCCCCACCTCCTCTTTCTTCCTCTGTTTTTATAATGTACACCAGATGTGCATTGAATGTCAATTGAGACATTCAATTGAGACAATTGAGACATTGAAGTACAGATTGATCTTGTATTTATAATTTAATATTCACAATGCATGTATTATGTATTTATAACACTTGGATAATGACATTCTTTCAATAAAGCGTTTCACATTCTCTACTGGTTGAAATTAAGTCTTGTTTTTTTCCCCACCCCAATTTTGATCTTGTCTCATCGCTGCAACCCCCTAACGGGCTCGGGAGGTGAAGGCCAAGTTATGCGTCCTCTGAAACAWTACCCGCCACCTCGCTTCTTAACTCAGAGGAAACACCGGTCAACTGACGACGAGGTCAGCCTGCAGGCATCTGGCCCGCCACAAGGAGTTGCTAGCGAAACCCTCCCCTAACCCGCTGGGCCAATTGTGCACCGCCCTATGGGACACCTGATCACGGCCAATTGTGACACAGCCCGGGATCGAACTCAGGTCTGTAGTGACGCCTCTAGCACTGTGATGCAGTGCCTTAGACCGCAGCGCCACCCGGGAGGCCCATTAAGTCTCTCATTTGATGAAATACTACACATCCCCCGTGTCCTCAGATCAGTGCAGATGAAGGACGTTAGATATTAAGATGAACCTGTTTAAAAGTATTTACATGATGCATAGGAAGTGTAGTGTATTGTTTTTTAAATTCTCTTTCTGTATTTATGAATTACAAATCAGCCTTTAACTAGATAAATCATGTTTCTAGTCTATTGCATAGTTACAATGTGCAACGATTGATGTCCCAGGACCAGGATTGGTAAACACTGCTGAAGTGTATCGTAATACATACATGCAGACACAGAGACTGGAGTTTGATACTCCTGGTATTGGATATGACTGAAAAAGAATGTCTCACAGAGATTCATACATGAACCGCACCTTTATTTGCCACGGTAGAGTACATGATCAGTGAATATATTCAATGTACAGGCTACAATGTGGGGATCTCATGCTTGGTAATAACTACATGCATATATGACTTGCATCTTTGGCACAATAAATTTATATGATATTCTACTCAATCCATAGGCTTCATTGATGCCATTCAGACTGTTTTGAAGTCGATACAACCGGCTATGATAGCTGAGGTTCATAGCTAGGTTCTGAACTAATATTTATACCAAACGTTTTAGGGTCCATGCACAGATCGGCTACATACTGTAGCTAGGTACACATCCATAGGCAGACAGGTATTTTTATCCTCTACTACACAATAAGCAAGAAAATAGTTAGCTAGCTACGTTCTTAAGCTGCATTGCATGGCAAATATTAGCAAGGGAAGCTTGTACATTCAATTTACAGTAAATGTTCAGGCTAGCTAGATTCTTTACATCCACTGTTTCACAAGACGGCAGCCTGGTTTGCTGGTTTTCTCTAAACAACACGAATTATAATTACAATTTCATAACGCTAGCTTGCTAGCTGGCTAATGTTAGCTAGTCAGCTAGCTTGCTAAATTGCGATTTTCGTAAATGAACTTTGTGACAAAAAATATACATAATCGTTTGTCTCTACATTAACTGAAATATTCCTCTCAACTGCACATTTTTTGCATGATTCGTTATGATGTTATAACTACTTACATTTGCTTCCATTCTAGTATTTTTGTCAGCCATCTTTGCTSAAGAAAGTCTCCAATAGCGTCAAATTTGTCACGGGAACCAATCATAATGACTGGTCATCGGCCAGCGGTCGCCGCTGGTGATTTGCATTAAGTTGGGAAATTATTAACTTTTTCACCGCCTTCCACGCCACGTTCGCGCCGCATAATGGTCCCCCTGCCCTTGTCCCCCTGCCCTTTCCTTCCATTGAAAATTAATGGGAAGCAGCGGTACCACGTGCTAGTGTACACGGGGCATTAGCATCAACAGCCACCCCATACTTTGTGGCTGTGTTATCTAGTGGAAACCCAGTGTAGCCAATGTTGACTTTGTCGCTGTTGTAACTAATAGGCTTGGTGGTATTTGGAAATAGCCATGGGATGGTTTTTCAATACCATTGAAACTATATAAAGTTTTTCAATAAACGTTAATATTTGTAGCTACTTTTTAAGTAAATACCTGCAGTCAACTTGTGCAATACATTAGGAGAAAAAGGAGATTGTGTTCTTCATTTCACCTGTCACATTATTATTATATTTTAAGTATTGTTATTATTATATTTTTTAATACCTTTTTTTAACTAGACAAATCAGTTAACATACTTCAGAATGCATTTTTTTWAAAGTATTATTTAGAGTATTGAAATCTAAAACCTCAAGACCTCCTTGTTCTTGGGTATTAGTGAGAATATATTTTTGGAGATAGTGAGGCTTGTTCCTCCAAATAAAATTATAAAGAATTTTATCTAAGTCCTTTACAATTTTAGGGGGTAAGTCAAGTGATAACGAGACATAAACCGATCTAGATAACCCTTCAGCTTTGGAKAATAAAACCCAACCGTATAACGAAATATCTCTCATCAACCAGAGGCTCAATTTCTTCTTTGTTTTCTCAATAATGGGGTTAAAGTTCAATTCACTCCTTTGTTTTCATCCTTTCAAGTAACCTTATCTTTCATTGGGATACCATATACTTCCTGTAAAACACAATCCTTGAGTGGAAATAAGACTGACTTATTGATATTAATTTTCAAACCTGAAACTAAGGAAAAGTCTTCAATACAGGAAACTGCTTTAGAAACCTCATTCCGGTCTCTTAAAAATATGGTGGTATCGTCAGCCAGTTGACATAGTTTAAATTCATTGCCAAGTGCTGAAACACCTTAAATTCCCTTTCTTGATATGAAGAGCCATAATTTGAGTAACCAATAAAAATAAAAATGGACTAATTGGGCAGCCCAGCCTAATGCCACGGCCAATATCAAATCTTTGCGATGTCCAACATTTCAGCCATTTGGGTCTTGCCATATAGTTATATTACAAGTACCCTTCCAAGTAGGCTCAAGGTCAATGGCCACAGAAATGAAGTCAAATCACATTACATGTACAGTTGCTTTGATTGAACTGATCATGTCAACATTATACTTTCACAATCTTAGCTAGCAGTCATCATCATGAATCAAGCCGACAATCTACTGGCAAATCCTTTTAAATCCTTGTCATACGAAGAGAAATAATGAAGAGAAAATATAGATCAAATGTATCGGTGCTCATCGGCCATTGGACATAAACATTACACAAAAATGTGGAGATCACAAGTTCAACAATGAGTGGTATGTAAGGAATCGGTGACCGTGGCTAACTGCAAGCATTGCAACTGGGAAGTCAGGAATAAACAGGACAAACTCCACCTAACAACAATAGTCATTTACAACATTAACAATGTCTACACTGTATTTCTGCTCAATTGGATGTTATTTTAATGGACAAAATATTAGCTTTTCTTTCAAAAACCAGGACATTTCTAAGTGACCCCAAACTTTTGAACGGTAGTGTGTACACACAGTACCAGTCAAAAGTTGACACACCTACTCATTCAAGGGTTTTCCTTTATTTGTACTATTTTCTACATTGTAGAATAATAGTGAAGACATAAAATATAACACATGGAATCATGTAGTTACCCAAAAAAGTGTTACAAATCAAAATATATATATAATATTTTAGATTCTTCTAAGTAGCCACCCTTTGCCTTGATGACAGCTATGCACACTCTTGGCATTCTGTCAACCAGCTTCTTGAGGAAGTCACCTGCAATGCTTTTCCAACAGTCTTGAAGGAGTTCCCACATATGCTTAGCACTTGTTGGCTGCTTTTCCTTCACTCTGCGGTCCAGCTCATCCCAAAGCATCTCAATTGGGTTGAGGTTGGGTGATTGTGGAGGCCAGGTCATCTGATGCTGCACTCCATCACTCTCCTTCTTGGCCAAATAGCCCTTACAGAGCCTGAATGTGTTTTTTGGGTCATTGTCCTGGTGAAAAACCAATGACAGTCCCACTAAGTGCAAACAAGATGGGATGGCTTATTGCTGCAGAATTCTATGGTAGCCATGCTGGTTAAGTGTGCCTTGAATTCTAAATAAATCACAGACAAGGTCACCAGCCAAACACCCCCACACCATCACACCTCATCTTCCATGCTTCACGGTGTGAACCATACATGCAGAGATCGTCAGTTCTTCTACTCTGTGTCTCACAAAGACACGGCGGTTGGAACCAAAAATCTGAAATTTGGACTCATCAGACCAAAGGACAGATTTCCACCGGTCTAATGTCCGTTGCTCGTGTTTCTTGGCCCAAGCAGGTCTCTACTTCTTATTGGTGTCCTTTAGATGTGGTTTATTTGCAACAATTCAACCATGAAGGCCTGATTCATGCAGTCTCCTCTGAACAGTTGATGGTGAGATGTGTCTGTGTAATGTAGACTRTGGGATTCGAGAAGCAYGTGTTAAGTTTAATATAACAAATTACATAGACCTATACAACCTTGGCATAGCGTCTAGACATGAATAACAGAAACAATGCTGCCTGGAGAAAGAAGCTAAGGGAGCATCAGATAAAGGGGAGGTAATGAGTGATGTAATGTAGTTCAGGTGTGCTTAATCATGAATCGCAGGTGTGTGTAATGATGAATGCCAGGTGCGAGTAATGATGGTTGCCAGGACTGGTGGTTAGTAAACCGGCGACATCGAGCGCCGGAGGGGAGGGGCGCGGCGGGAGTAGACGTGACAGTCTCTTACTTGAACTCTGTGAAGCATTTATTTGGGCTGCAATCTGAGGTGCAGTTAACTCTAATGAACTTTTCCTCTGCAGTAGAGGTAACTCTGGGTCTTCCTTTCCTGTGGCGGTCCTCATGACAGCACTTGATGGTTTTTATGTCGGCACTTGAAGAAACTTTCAAAGTTCTTGAAATTTTATAGATTGACTGACCTTCATGTCAAAAAATATTGATGGACTGTTGTTTCTTTTTGCRTWTTTGAGCTGTTCTTGCCATAATATTGACTTGGTCTTTTACCAAATAGGTCTATCTTCCTTGTCACAACACAACTGATTGGCTCAAATGCATTAAGGAGGAAAGAAGTACCACAAATCATCTTTAACAAGGGACATTGAAATGCATTCCAGGTGACTACCACATTAAGCTGGTTGAGAGAATGCCAAGAGTGAATGCAAATCCAAGGTTTACTCTCTTCTTTTCCCCCGACTCTATCGCTTTCCCTTTTTGCCTGTCTACTCTCCAAATGTCTCTGTTCCGTTGGCTTAGATCACGTGTCAAACTAATTCCACGGAGGGCCGAGTGTCAGTGGATTTTCGCTCCTCCTCCTTGACTGAGGTTTTAAGGTCACTGATTAGTAAGAAACTCCCTGGCTTGGATGGAGGAGTAGTTGCTGCTGGGTCAGTTCGTTTGCCCCTCGCGTCTGCAATGTCTGTAAGCTAGCTATCTCCGCTAGCCATTAGCCAAGTGTTGCCATCACATCGCCTCCTCAATGACAGAAAATTTCACTCCACATAATCTGGTGGGAAAATCCAACCAGTTTGGGAAAATGAATACCAGTGAATACAGCGGTTCTCAGGCAGGCTAGGGGTGCACTTCAGTTACTGTTGCATCACATTGGATGACCACTAGCAAAATACAAAAAGTGACATATTGCAGTTTTAATTTGTAAAGGTAATTTCCTAATGATATGGATATCAGATAAACTGATACATTTGTGAGAGGGTTAGAATGATGCACATCTAGGATCGATTGTGAAAACTCCTTGCTTTCTCTCCATTTCATCTGTTTTCTATCCATTTCTATTCCTTTAATATATCCTCTCTTTTTCCCCCTTTCAGTCCCTAGGGCTTTATCCCCAAGAGGATACTAGTGCCACTGCCTACAGTACCTGTTTATGTGTGTGTGTGTCTGTATTAATCTCTCTCTCTGATTGTCCCTCTTCCTCCGTTACCATGGTTACAGACAGTGTGCAAGGCAAGGTGCAGATAACCCTTAGGGTCACCCCGCGGAGAGGCTCAACTAGGTACAGCTGACACCCCTATTCAATACTGCACCATCCAACACACACACATACACACACACAGTCTGGAAGAATGTGTTCTTGTTTACACCCTTGAGTTGTGTGTGCATTTGTGTCTGTTTCTGTACATGTGTGCGCTGCCGTGTATAGTGTGTGTTAGGTGGGGGCAAGGTGGTGAAATAATTAGCAAACATGCCTTTCCACTTAAATACACGACTTCAAATTGACCACTCTTGCGGTGTCAGAGACGCTCACACACACAGCACAGGAGGCTGCTCATAATAATAGCTGGAATGGAGTGATTAGTATGGTATGAAACACACGGAAACTATGTGTTTGATACCATACCAAGTATTCCGTTCCAGCCATTACCATGAMCTCGTCCTCGCCAATTAAGGTGCTACAGTCTCCCCCTGACCAATTACAGCATGCATTTGATTTCATCCCTGTAAATGTTTGTTTCTGAAGTCAGACTTGTTCCCTCTGCTACTCTGTGTAATCAATGCCAGAGCCACAGAGCACAAATGCTGCAGACAGAGTCAAACCTAGATCAATAAATCACTTCTCCCAACTCAGAGAACTAACTAGCACCGATACAGACTGTCAATCTCATCTGTTTGTGTGTGTGTGTGTGTGTGTGTATGTGTGTGTGTGTGTGTGTGTGTGTGTGTGTGTGTGTGTGTGTGTGTGTGTGTGTGTGTGTGTGTTCACAACTTCACTCCCACCATGGATTAGCTTTTTGCACACAACATATTGCATATTACCTACATGTACAGTAGTAATATATACTGAACAAAAATATAAACGCAACAATTTCAAAGATTTTGCTGGGTTACAGTTAAGGAAATCAGTCAATTGAATTAAATTCATTAGGCCCTAATCTATGTATTTCACATGACTGTGCAGGGGCGCAACCATGGGTGGGCCTGGGAGGGCATAGGTCCACCCACTTGGGAGCCAGGCTGACCCACTGGGGATCCAGACCGAGACACATCGATAAAAGACAGTACTGTGCAGCCGTCTTCATCGAACTGGCCAAGGCTTTCGACTCTGTCAATCACTGTATTCTTATCGGCAGACTCAACCGCCTTGGTTTCTCTAATGACTGCCTCAACTGGTTCACCAACTACTTCTCAGATAGAGTTCAGTGTGTCAAATCGGAGGGCCTGTTGTCCGGACCTCTGGCAGTCTGGGGGTGCCACAGGGTTCAATTCTCAGGCTAACTCTTTTCTCTGTATATATCAATGATGTCGCTCTTGCTGCTGGTGATTCTTTGATCCACCTCTACACAGACGACACCATTCTGTATACATCTGGCCCTTCTTTGGACACTGTTAACAAACCTCCAAACGAGCTTCAACATCATACAACACTCCTTCCGTGGCCTCCAACTGCTCTTAAATGCTAGTAAAACGAAATGACCCAGCCTGCGTCTCAAATTGACCTAGGACGTGTTCACACTTCCACTTGCTCCAGCCAACCTCCAGCAACCTATACGCACAGGAAGCAACCTTTAAGAGGAAAGAAGAAAACGAGACCAGAAGGGAACAGACAGGAGCGACAGAACAGGACAATACCAAACAAAATTAACAATGATCAGTCACGTAGACATTCAGGAACAGGGCGCACGAGATGTTAGATGTTTAGATGTTTATCACTCATTTCAATCTTGTAGTGTTCAGCGATCTTCAACAGGTGTTCTTTAGTACATCATTTTAACATGCTGACCGGACACGTCACGTGCGCGAGCGTTCCAAAATAAATTTTGAAATCCATGTTATTCAATTTTTGCACCCACATTGCTCGCGCACGCCAACGAGCGTCTGRGTTGCCAAGGGCTAAAATAGAAATCCTTTCTATTTCTGACGCAGATCGCACTGCAAGTCCTGCCTCTCCCATCTCCTCATTGGTTTGTAGAAGCAGGTACCCACGTGCCATCTCCTCGTTGGTTAATCCCACGTAGGTGATTGAAAGACGAAATGTTTTGCCGGTTGTCGTGGTAATACTATGAAAGTGTAGATGCCAATCACCATATACGTTCAAAGATGAAAATGCCTGGAAGGAGGAGAGAGAGAGAGATGACTAGAAACGATTCAGTTGGCCGTTTTATGTGTGGATTAGWTGTCGGAGTAGAGGACCTTGTGCATTTCAGGTAAAATAACAACTCGATGTTTATATCCCAGGACAATTTAGCTAGCAACAGCAAGCTAGCTAAATAGGACAAATTAMCTAGCAAGTGCAAACCAACTAGCTAAATTGCCATACATGTTTAATGCTTTTCGACCTGTCCCCAAATWCATAATGTAATTGGTTCAGAGTTTGTTTTGATATTTTAACCTGCATGTCGTGATCTCGTTTGGTGTAGGGGAACAAAATAAATGTATGCACGATGGTGCACGATGGTGCACGCGCGCAGCCGGTTTGGGTTCCGTGTACAGTTCCTCTGATGGAAAGCAAATTAACTCATCTACATTAGACACCATAGTCAAGTAAATACAAAAAAATAAACATATCTTCCTCTCTGCTGGGCACACCAGACTGGACAACAAGAGAAACGCCAATCACACTGGGCACCACAGGAGAGAAATTAGATATCTATGCAGCTTCCCCAAATCCTACAATAACTCAACCCTAAACCCTAAACCCTAATRGTGCAGATTCGCGGTGGGTAATTACGCACTGTAGCCCGCTGGCAAGAGGGGGGGGAACACAGATTCCCCCAAGCCACGGATGTGCCCTCGAGACAACTGCTCTGTCCACAGACACCACACAAAAATAACAAACAAAATAACCATGCTCAACGTATTCCAAAGTGAAACACGTCACTAAGCCTAACAGGGGGYAAAGAAAGGCTATAGCTCRGGGTAGCAGGTGTCACTACCCTACCKAAATCTCCCACTGAGGTACACAGCAGACTGTACTCACCTCCTCGGACCGATGTCCCAACAGCAAGTAGAGCAAGAGTCTCCAGCCTGGGCAGGCGCCTGGAAACTAACCAATGTACTCTCTCCAATGCAGCACACAACCAACTATCCACCGCAGTGGCAAGTTTACCAAACAAACAAAGGCACCCAATACTGGGCCTACCAAACATTACAACTCAAAAAAGCTGTAACAAAAGATGTAAACAAAGCACCTACAGTTTTCAAACATTAACTCCACGTTTACTCCCAAACACAATACCTTCAAGATCCTGGACGAGCCCCCACTTGTCACGAACCGGCTCGAAGTCCTTAACAAAAAGATAGACATTGTGGAGWTAAGGAATAACAAAATATATTTATTAACTGAAATAACATAAATAAAATGAACAATGGTGTGTAGTCAGTAATCAGTAGGTAGTGTAAGTGAGTGGTTGTGTGCATAAATGTGATGAGGGGTGTTGAAAGGTGCCAACGCAAACAATCAAAACAGCCACAAAAAATGCCACAACCAAAATCTAACAGTGTGTCTGCATGGAGAGGGTCTCCTCAATGAATGGGAAAAAGGTGTATTTATCCCAGATGTGTCCCATGTCGCTGATGACCCTCCCAGCTCCGACCGCTGACATCCTAATAAGGAAAACAAGAGCAAAGAGAAAGAATACAGCAGACAGAGTGGGAGGGTCGTCACTCATGCTCTTCAACCGATCGCTGCCCGCACCTGCTCGCCCGAATAGCATCACTACTCTGGGCGGTTCTGACTTAGAATATGTGGACAACTATAAATACCTAGGTGTCTGGCTAGACTGTAAACTCTCCTTCCAGACTCACATTAAGCATCTCKAATCCAAAGTTAAATCTAGAATCGGCTTCCAATTTCGCAACAAAGCCTCCTTCACTCATGCTGCCAAACTTACCCTCGTAAAACGGACTATCCTACCGATCCTTGACTTCGGCGATGTCATTTACAAATTAGACTCCAACACTCTACTCAGCAAATTGGATGCAGTCTATCACAGTGCCATCCGTTTTGTCACCAAAGCCCCATATACTACCCACCACTGCGACCTGTATGCTCTCGTTGGCTGGCCCTCGCTTCATACTCGTCGCCAAACCCACTGGCTCCAGGTCATCTACAAGTCTTTGCTAGGTATAGCTCCACCTTATCTCAGCTCACTGGTCACCATAGCAACACCCACCCCTAGCACGCACTCCAGCAGGTATATTTCACTGGTCATCCCCAAAGCCAACACCTGCTTTGGCCGCCTATCCTCCCAGTTCTCTGCTGCCAATGACTGGAACGAACTGCAAAAATCTCCCTCACTAACTTTAAGCACCAGCTGTCAGAGCAGCTCACAGATCAGTGCACCTGTACATAGCCCATCTGTAAATAGCCCATCCAACTACCTCATGCCCCATACTGTTATTTATTTTATTTATTTTGTTCCTTTGCACCCCAGTATGTCTACTTGCACACTCATCTTCTGCACATCTATCACTCCAGTGTTTAATTGCTATATTGTAACTATTTCACCACTATGGCCTATTTATTGCCTTACCTCCCTTATCCTACCTCATTTGCACACACTATATATAGGCCTTTTCTATTGTATTATTGACTGTATGTTTGTTTATTCCATGTGTAACTCTGTGTTGTTGTTTGTGTCACACTGCTTTGCTTTATCTTGGCCAGGTTGCAGTTGTAAATGAGATCTTGTTCTCAACTAGCCTACCTGGTTAAATAAAGGTGAAATAAATTTATTAATTAAGCCCAGTAACCCTGTGACCAATATAACCCTAACGCAGTAACCTGGTACTTCCTGTTTGAATTATGGTCAGATTCGCCAAATGGAGGGGGCAAGGGAGAGCTTTGTATGCGTGTGAGTGGAAATTAGGTAAAATGCATTTCACCTCTGGGTGAGCGTTTTTCTGTTTGCTTATGGTCAATTACAGCTCGTTGAGTGAGGTCTTAGTATCAGCATCGATTTGTGGTGGTAAATAGACAACTACGAACATTTTTGATGAAAGCTCTCTTGGTAAATAATATGGTCTTCAGCTTATCAAGAGGTACTCTAACTCAGGCGAGCAGAAACGTGAGACTTCCTTAATATTAGAAATCGTGCACGAGCTGTTGTTAACAAAGAGACACACATCCCCCGACGCTGCCATGTCCTTGTTCAGCCAGGACTTTGAGAAACATAGGATATTACAGTTCTTCAGATCACATTGATAGAACAGTCCCGAACATAGTTCATCCAGTTTATTCTCCAGTGATTGCATGTTCACCAATAGAAAAGACTCCGATGTAGTCTTTTCTGGTATCCCACACGCCGGCCTCTGTAGCGCCATCTCCTCCTTCTTCGAGTGTCGGGAATTTGGACCTGGTCCAAGATAATTAATATGTGTTTCTCCTCCGACTCATTGAAGTAGAAGTTCTCGTCCAAATTGAGGTTAGTGATACCTATTCTATTGTCCAGAAGCTCTTTTCGGTCATAGGAAACGATGGCGAAAACATTATGTACCAAAAAAGTTAAATCAGTGCAAAAAATGACACAAGATAGCACAATTGGTCAGAAGCCCGTAAAAAGGCCGCTATTCCCTCCAGCAACAATTTAACATAAAATATTGGAATTTTGAGAATAACAACAAGGTTTTCAGACTAAGAAACCAACAACTTGTCACTTTTCATTATAGAACATCTCCATAATGGTCCTTACAATATGACTCTACCTACTCCTCTCCGGTCATATGATCTTCCCTCTTTCCTTCTCTGTTAACACCCTCTCTACTCCATACTGGTGCCTCACAACTCCGTACTTGTGCCTCGCTACTCTGTACCACTACCATCTTACTTTAACTTCTCTCTTAATACTGTCTTTACTCTGTACCAGTGCCTTACATTTACATTTTAGTCATTTAGCAGACGCTCTTATCCAGAGCGACTTACAGTTAATGCATTAATCTTAAAATAGCTAGGTGGGACAACCACATATCACAGAAATAGTAAGTACATTTTTACTCAAAGTAGCTATCGGTAAGGTCAGAGCTAGTAAGGGGAAAAAAAGTAAAGTTTGAGTGTTAGTTAATTGTGGGGTCGGAGTGAGGAGGTGGTGCGAGGGGAGGTGCTGTGGGCTTATTTAAGATACTCTTAAAAGAGGTAGGATTTCTGATGTTTTGGGAAGATGGGCAGGGACTCTGTTGTCCTAGCTTCAGGGGGAAGCTGGTTCCACCATCGGGATGCCAGGACAGAGAATAGCTTGGACTGGGCTCAGCGGGAGCTGCCCTCTCGTAGGGGTGGTAAAGCCAAGACACCAGAGGTGGCACGGCAGAGTGTTCAGGTTGGGGTGTAGGGTTTAAGCATAGCCTGAAGGTAGGGAGGGGTAGTTCCTCTTGCTGCTCCGTAGGCAAGTACCATAGTCTTGTAGTGGATGCGAGCTTCGACTGAAAGCCAGTGGAGTTTATGGAGGATCAGGGTGACATGGGAGAACTTGGGAAGCTTGAACACTTGGTGGGCTGCAGAGCTCTGGATAAATTGCAGGGATTTGATGGCACAAGCGGAAAGCCCAGCCAACAGTGAGTTCCAGTAGTCCAGACGGGAGATGACAAGAGCCTGGATTAGGACCTGCACCGCTTCCTGTGTGAGGTAGGGAAAGGGGGAAGGAGAAAAGTAGGGGGAAGGAGAAAAGTAGTTATCCACATAGCAATMATAGGAGAGACCATGTGAGAATATGATGGAGCCGAGTGACTTGTTGCATAGAGAGAAGAGGTAGATGAGGGCCTAGAACCGAGCCCTGGGCGACACCAGTAGTGAGAGTATGTGGTGCAGACATAGAACCTCTCCACATCACTAAAATAGCCAACCAATCAGCAAGTTACCAACCCTTAGTAAACTTTTGGAAGAAATGGTGTTTGACCAGATACAGTACAATGCTATATTACAGAAAACAAATTGACAACAGACTTTCAGCACAATTATAGGGAAGGACGTTCAACACGCACTTACACAAATGACTGATGATTGGCTGAAAGAAATGTATGTTTTGTTAGACTTCAGTGCGGATATTGACATTATCGATCATAGTCTTCTGCTGGAAAAAATTTATGTCATGGCTTTACACCCCCTGCTATTTTGTGGATAAAGAGATACCTGTCTAACAGAACATAGTTCTTTAATGGAAGCCTCTCCAATATAATCCAGGTAGAATCAGGAATTCCCCAGGGAAGCTGTCTAGGCCCCTTACTTTAAAAAATACTMACTAATGACATGCTACTGGCTTTGCGTAAAGCCAGTGAGTCTATGTCAGCTACTACAGCGAGTGAAATTACTGCAACACTTAACTTCTCTAGGATAGGGGGCAGCATTTTCACGTTTGGATGAAAAGCATACCCAAATTCAACTGCCAGCTATTCATTCCCAGAAGATAAGATATGCATATTGTTAGTAGATTTGGATAGAAAATACTCAGAAGTTTCTAAAACTGTTTGAATCATGTCTYTGAGTATAACAGAACTTATTTAGCAGGGCGAAACCKKGAGGACAAACCATTCAGATTTTTCTTTTTTGATGGTCACTCTCTTTTCAATGAGTTTTCATTGGAAACCAGATTTCTAATCGACCTGCTTGCAGTTCCTACCGCTTCCACTGGATGTCAACAGTCTTGAGAAATTGGTTGAGGTTATTCCTTTGTGTAARGAAGAAGTACGGCCATCTTGAATGAGAGTCACATTAAGTGTCCTGTTAGATAGAAGCGCGTGAGCAGAAAGCTGGCTACAGATTGTTTTAATCCTGTATTGAACACAGATCATCCCGTCTTCAATTTTAGCGATTATTAACGTTAAAAAATACCTAAAGTTGTATTACAAAGTAGTTTGACATTTTTTGGCAAAGTTTACAGGTAAACTTTGAGATATTTTGTAGTCACGTTTGAGCAATTTGGAAGCTGTGTTTTTCTGGATCAAACGCGCCAAATAAATGGACATTTTGGATATATATCGACGGAATTAATTGAACAAAAGGACCATTTGTGATGTTTATGGGACATATTAGAGTGCCAACAACAGAAGCTCGTCAAAGGTAAGGCATGAATTATATTTTTATTTCTGCGTTTTGTGTCGCGCCTGCAGGGTTGAAATATGCTTCTCTGTCCTTGTTTACTGTTGTGCTATCCTCAGATAATAGCATTGTTTGCTTTAGCCGAAAAGKCTATTTGAATTCTGACATGTTGGCTGGATTCACAACCAGTGTAGCTTTAATTTGGTAACTTTCATGTGTGATTTAATGAAAGTTTGATTTTTATAGTAATTTTCATAGTAATTCATTTGAATTTGGCGCTCTGCATTTTCTCTGGCTTTTGAGTGTCATCTGATGAAGATCATCAAAGGTTAGTGATTAATTATATCTCTATCTCTGCTTTTTGTTACTCCTTTCTTTGGCTGGAAAAATGGCTGTGTTTTCTGTGGCTATCTACTGACCTAACATAATCGTTTGGTGTGCTTTCACCGTAAATCCTTTTTGAAATCAGACATGTTGGCTGGATTCACAACAAGTGTAGCTTTAATTTGGTGTCTTTCATGTGTGATTTCATGAAACTTAGATTTTTATAGTAATATATTTGAATTTGGCGCTCTGCATTTTTACTGGCTTTTGGCCAAGTGGGACGTTAGCGTCCCACATATCCTAGAGAAGTTAACAAAGAGCTGCATTCAGGTTCAGAATGGGTGGCAAGAAATAAGTTAGTCCTAAATATTTCAAAAGCTAAAAGCATTGTATTTGGGACAAATCATTCATTAAACCTTAAACTTCAACTAAATCTTGTAATGAATAATGTGGAAATTGAGCAAGTTGAGGTGACTAAACTGCTTGGAGTAACCGTGGATTGTAAACTGTCATGGTCAAAACATGTTGATGCAATAGTAGCTAAGATGGGTAGAAGTCTGTCCATAATAAAGCGCTGCTCTGCCTTCTTAACAGCACTATCAACAAGGCAGGTCCTACAGGCCCTAGTTTTGTTGCAACTGGACTACTGACCAGTTGTGTGGTCAGGTGCCACAAGGAGGGACTTAGGAAAATTACAGTTGGCTCAGAACAGGGCAGCACGGCTGMCCCTTAAATGTGCAAGGAGCACTAACATGTATAATATGAATGTCAATCTCTCATGGCTCAAAGTAGAGGAGAGATTGACTTTATGTAAGAAGTATTGACATGCTGAATGCAACGAGATGTCTGTTTAAACTACTAGCACACATCTCGGACACCCATGCATTCCCCACAATACATGCCKCCAGGTCTCTTCACAATCCCCAAGTCCAGAACAGATTATGGGAGGCACACAATGCTACATAGAGCCATGACTACATGAAACTCTATTCCACATCAGGCAACAAATGCAAGAGCTAGAATCAGATACAACAAATAATAATAATACACCCTATGGCGGGGACTATGAAGATACACACATACAGAGACAGGCACAGAAACATGATAACACACACACTCTACACACACGTACAAATTGATGGACCTCAGAAAGAGTAACTGCTGCCTTGGCAAGAACTAATGGTAGGAGCGGCCTGCCAGGTGGGATGCAATCCACGAGTGTACAGAGCCATTTTTGAGAGGATGGAGAGGAGGATCTAATGGTTCATGGTGTCGAAGGCAGCGGATAGATCTAGAAGGATTAGAACAAAGGAGATAGAGTCAGCTTTGTTAGTGAGGAGAGCCTCCGTGACACAGAAAAGAGCAGTCTTGGTTGAATGACCTATCTTGAAGCCTGACTGGTTAGGGTCAAGAAGATCWTTCTGAGAGAGAAAGTGAGAAATGTGGTCAGAGGCAGCACGCTGAAGTGTTTTGGAAAGAAAAGAAAGACGGGATGCCGGGCTGTAGTTTTTGACGTTAGTGGAGTCGGGTGTTGGTTTCTTGAGGAGGGGAGCGACTCGGGCCATGTTGAAGTCAGAGGGGACACAGCCAGTGGTCAGGGATGAGTTGATGAGGGAAGTGAGGATAGGGAGAAGGTCTCCAGAGATGGTTTAGAGAGGGAGTCACTAGTCACAGGATTTAATCTGGAGAAAGAGGGTGTAGGGTAATTCTGTGTGAGTGGGACCAGTGGACTCAATAGGCTGAGTGAATGAGGATGTCGTCAATCTTCTTTTCAAAAGTMGTTGACAGAGTCATCCTCAGAGAGAGAGGGGTGGAGGATTTAAGGAGGAAGGAGAAGGTGGAAAATAGTTTCCTAGGGTTAGAGGCAGAAGCTTGACATTTAGAGTGATAGAAAGTGGCTTTATCAGTGGATACAGAAGAAGAGAAGTTAGAGAGGATACTGTGAAAGGATAATAGGTCCTCCGGAAGTTTAGTTTTCTTCCATTTTTGCTCAGCTGCCCAGCCACACAGCAAGGGGGGAGGACCGAGGCTGCCGGGAGGAAATGGGAGCGTGCGAATCATAGGATGCGGAAAGGGAGGAGAGTAGAGTCGAAGAGGCAGAATCAGGAGACTGGAGGGAGAAGAATTTAGCAGAAGGGAGAGATGATAGGATAGAAGAGGCGAGAGTATTGGGAGATAGAGAGTAAAGATTACGACTGCGCAATACCATCTGGGTAGGGGCTGAGTGGTTAGGGTTGGAGGAAAGTGAGACAGAAAAGGAAACAAAGTAGTGATCAGAGACCTGGAGGGATTTGCAGTGAGATTATTAGACGAACAGCCTCTAGTAAAGTTGAGGTCAAGCGTGTTGCCTGCATTATGAATGAGAGGGGACTGGGAAATGGTGAGGTCATAAGAGTCAAGGAGGGGAAAGAGAGAGTTGGAAAGAAATTAATTGAAGGCAGACGTCGCCAAGTACGAAGAGCAGTGAGCCATCGTCAGAAAAATTGCTTGTCAAGCTTCTTGAGGACCTCTCTAAGGACACCTGGTGGGCGATAGATGACAACAATGTTAACAGAGGAGGTAAAGTAAGAGGCTCTGGTACAGAGTCGGGAGGCCCCGGTATGTGGTAGGGAGGCCCCGGTACGGAGTAGGGAGGCCCCGGTACGGAGTAGGGAGGCATCGGTACGGGGTAGAAAGAGTGTTAACAGAGAAGGTAAAGTAAGAGGTGCTTCATTCTAGAGCTAGAGGACTCCAGGAGTGATAGGTATACTTTTTGTCTTTATCTGTTGTTGTCTAGTACTGTCTTTTTGCTAGACTTTAAGTGCTGATGGCCCTTCCCAGTAGCCTACTTGGTGTGTGAACTTTAACTTGCAGATGATTGTTGACACAACAACCAGGATTAAGGGGCAGGGCAATTTGTGACTGCTGTGGTTTTGGTAATCAGTGGCTGTATTGGAGGGGGAGTGTTTTCTCCTCTCCTAGGCAATCAGTAATTAGTACCGGGAGTTGTGCTCTTCACCTTTGCAAGGCAATTTTCAATTAGTATTAGTACTTCAGTCTCCCCTGTTTTCTCAGCAGCAGCAGCTGTAAGCGGCGTCTCATGGCAAAACTAAGACCGTTGCCAAAACAAAGACTGTTCTGCCGAGTTCTTTGAGGAAGGAAAGAGAGGAAGGCTTCACACAACTCTCTCACTTTAGTATCTTACCTAGTTTTTTACAGATGATCTCATTTTGCTCTTTTGTAGCTTTGGCAACTATGTGTGTGGGTTTTCTTATTCTGTTCGCTCCTCTCCCTGTAGGCTTTACAGATGCTCCTCACCCTTTGGCTGAAACCCTTCTAATTTAGTGTACCCTACGTGCACAACCCATGTGGAATTCCTGGTCTCTGGCAGCATTTGGAACTGCCGATTGGTTCATCTCAGCTGCCCTTCAGTCCCATGACTTTTTGTCCCTGATGGGGACATGGCTCACCCCAGAYAACACTGCTGCTCTCTCTTCATCTGACTACGTTTTCTCTCATAGACCAAGAGCATCTAGTTGTCGTGGTGGCACAGGGCTACTAATTTCTCCTAACTACTACCATCTTACTTAACTTCTCTCTTAATAACTGTCTTTACTCTGTACCAGTGTTACATTTAACATTTGTAGTCATTTTAGCAGACGCTCTTATCCAAGAGCGACTTACAGTTTAATGCATTAATCTTAAAATAGCTAGGTGGGACAACCACATAATCACAAGAAATAGTAAGTACATTTTTACTTCAAAGTAGCTATCGGTAAGGGTCAAGAGCTAGAGTAAGGGAAAAAGTAACAGTTTGAGTGTTAAGTTTAAGTGTGGGGCTCGGAGTGAGGAGCTGTGGTGCGAGGGGAGGTGCTGTGGGCTTATTTAAGATACTCTTAAAAGAGGTATGGATTTCTGATGTTTTGGGAAGATGGGCAGGGACCTCTGTTTCCTAGCTTCAGGGGAAAGCTGTTCCACCATCGGATTGCCAGGACAGAGATAGCTTTGGACTGGGCCAGCCGGGAGCTGCCCCTCTTAAAAAAAATAAAAAAAAAGGGTGGTTAAGCAAAGACACCAGAGGTGGCACCCGCAGAGTGTTCAGGTTGGGGTGTAGGGGTTAAGCATAGCCTGAAGGTAGGGAGGGGAGTTCTCTTGCTGCTCCGTAGGCAACGTACCAATAGTACTTGTAAGTGGAATGCGAGCCCTTCGACTGAAAGCCAGTGAGTTTTAATGGAGGATCAGGGTGACATGGGAGAACTGGAAGCTTGAACACTGGTGGGGACTGCAGAGCTCTGGATAAATTGCAGGGATTTGATGGGCACAAGCGGAAAGCCCCCAACAGTGAGTCCAGTAGTCCAGACGGGAAAGATGACCAAGAGCCTGGATTAGGACCTGCACCGCTGTTCCTGTGTGAGGTAGGGAAAGGGGGAAGGAGGAAAAGTAGGGAAGGAGAAAAGTAGTTAATCCACATAGCAATTTATAGGAGAGACCATGTGAAATATGATGGAGCCGAGTGACTGTTGCATAGAAGAGAAGAGGTAGATGAGGGCTTAGAACCGAGCCCCTGGGCGACACCAGTGTGAGAGTATTGTGGTGCAGACATAGAACCTCTGTCGCACATCATAAAATAGCCAACCAATCAGCCAAGTTACCAAACCTTAGTAAACTTTTGGAAAAAATGGTGTTGTGACCAGATACAGTACAATGCTATATTACAGAAAACAAATTGACAACTAGACTTTCTTACAGCACCAATTATAGGGCAAGGACGTCAACACGCCACTTACACAATGGACTGATATTGGCTGAAAGGAAATGTATGTTTTGTTAGACTTCCAGTGCGGATATTGACATTATCGATCCCATAGTCTTCTGCTGGAAAAAATTTATGTCATAGGCTTTAACACCCCTGCGCTATTTGGGGTAAAGAGATACTGTCTAACAGAACATAGTTCTTTATGGAACTCTCAATATAAATCCAGGTAGAATCAGGAAGTTCCCCAGGGAAGCTGTCTAGGCCACCTTACTTTAAAAATACTTACTAATGACATGCTAACTTGGCTTGCGTAAGCCAGTGAGTCTAATGTCAAGCCTACTACAGGAGTGAAATTACTGCACACTTAACTTCTCTAGATAGGGCGCAGCATTTTCACCGTTTGTATTGAAAAGCATACCAAATTCAACTGCCAGCTATTCATTCCCCAGAAGATAATTATATGCATATTGTTAGTACGATTTGGGATAGAAAATACTCAGAAGTTTCTAAAACTGTTTGAATCATGTCTATGAGTATAACAAACTTATTTAGCAGGACGCGAAACCACGAGGACAAACCCATTCAGATTTTTCTTTTTTGATGGTCACTCTCTTTTCAATGAGTTTTCATTGGAAAACCAGATTTCTAATCGACCTGCTGCAGTTCCTACCGCTTCCACTGGATGTCAACAGTCTGAGAAATTGGTTGAGGTTATTCCTTTGTGTAACGAAGAAGTACGGCCATCTTGAATGAGATCACATTAAGTGTCCTGTTAGATAGAAGCGCGTGAGCAGAAAGCTGGCTACAGATTGTTTTTAATCCTGTATTGAACACAGATCATCCCGTCTTCAATTTTAGCGATTATTAACGTTAAAAAATACCTAAAGTTGTATTACAAAAGTAGTTGACATTTTTTGGCAAAGTTTACAGGTAAACTTTGAGATATTTTGTAGTCACGTTGAGCAATTTGGAAGCTGGTGTTTTCTGGATCAAACGCGCCATAAATGGACATTTGGATATATATCGACGGAATTAATTGAACAAAAGGCGGCATTTGTGATGTTTATGGGACATATTAGAGTGCCACAACAGAAAGCTCGTCAAAGGTAAGGCATGAATTATATTTTTATTTCTGCGTTTTGTGTCGCGCCTGCAGGGTTGAAATATGCTTCTCTGTCTTGTTTACTGTTGTGCTATCCTCAGATAAATAGCACATTGTTTTGCTTTAGCGAAAAGACTATTTGAAATTCTGACATGTTGGCTGGTTCACAACCAGTGTAGCTTTAATTTGGTAACTTTCATGTGTGATTTAATGAAAGTTTGATTTTATAGTAATTTTCATAGTAATTCATTTGAATTTGGCGCTTCTGCATTTTCTCTGGCTTTTGAGTGTCATCTGATGAAGATCATCAAAGGTTAGTGATTAATTATATCTCTATCTTCTGCTTTTTGTTACTCCTTTCTTTGGCTGGAAAAATGGCTGTGTTTTCTGTGGCTATCTACTGACTCACATAATCGTTTTGGTGTGCTTTCACCGTAAATCCTTTTTTGAAATCAGACATGTTGGCTGGATTCACAACAAGTGTAGCTTTAATTTGGTGTCTTTCCATGTGTGATTTCATGAAACTTAGATTTATAGTAATATATTTGAATTTGTGCGCTCTGCATTTTTACTGGCTTTTGGCCAAGTGGGACGTTAGCGTCCCCACATATCCTAGAGAAGTTAACAAAGAGCTGCATTCAGGTTCAGAAATGGGTGGCAAGAAAATAAGTAGTCCTAAATATTTCAAAAGCTAAAACATTGTATTTGGGACACAATCATTCATGTAAACCTTAAACTTCAACTAAATCTTGTAATGAATAATGTTGGAAATTGAGCAAGTTGAGGTGACTAAACTGCTTGGAGTAACCGTGGATTGTAAACTGTCATGGTCAAAACATGTTGATGCAATAGTAGCTAAGATGGGTAGAAGTCTGTCCATAATAAAGCGCTGCTCTGCCTTCTTAACAGCACTATCAACAAGGCCGGTCCTACAGGCCCTAGTTTTGTTGCAACTGGACTACTGACCAGTTGTGTGGTCAGGTGCCACAAGGAGGGACTTAGGAAAATTACAGTTGGCTCAGAACAGGGCAGCACGGCTGTCCCTTTAAATGTGCAAGGAGCACTAACATGTATAATATGAATGTTCAATCTCTCATGGCTCAAAGTAGAGGAGAGATTGACTTTATGTAAGAAGTATTGACATGCTGAATGCAACGAGATGTCTGTTTAAACTACTAGCACACATCTCGGACACCCATGCATTCCCCACAATACATGCCCCCAGGTCTCTTCACAATCCCAAGTCCAGAACAGATTATGGGAGGCACACAATGCTACATAGAGCCATGACTACATGAAACTCTATTCCACATCAGGCAACCAAATGCAAGAGCTAGAATCAGATACAACAAATAATAATAATACACCCTACCTTCTCTGTTAACAGCCTCTCTACTCTGTACCGGTGCCTCCCTCTCTACTCTGTACCGGTGCCTCCCTCTCTACTCTGTACCGGTGCCTCCCTCTCTACTCTGTACCGGTGCCTCCTCTCTACTCTGTACCGGTGCCTCCCTCTCTACTCTGTACCGGTGCCTCCCTCTCTACTCTGTACCGGTGCCTCCCTCTCTACTCTGTACCGGTGCCTCTTACTTTTCCAAATTACCCCTAACAAAGACTTGGAAATAACAGGAATCATGTTGCCATGCAAACCATGCAGCTTGCTTTTGAATCAGCGAGACAGCTGGAAGCTCTGAGGTCTGAAAATGACATGGCTCATTTTGAACGCGTCTCTATTGATTTCCAATCATCTGCAGTTAACCGGGCCGTGTGGGTGCGGAACTGGGATGCAAACGGAGAAATGCCCATCGGAATATGTTTGGTTTCACAGCACGCTAATGCTTTCCATCCACACTCCGTGATTGTCAACATTTTCCCCCCTGTGATGATGGTGATGGGTAAAGGTTTTTGAATGATTTTCTTAGCAGCATATTGTTCCCCATTGTTTTCTGTTTTTTAGAGTACCTGTYACTTGAATATACAGCAATGTAAACATGCATGAAATTACCCTGAAGTTACTCTCTCTCTCAAAGACTTGGCACTTACTAGCCTAGCTGACAATGAGTCTAATTGCAGTGTGTGGGGTTTTGTCAATGACAGACAGAATTGTGTGCAGGCACAGCTCGCTGACATCATCATCACAGTGCCTGGGCTAATAGAATAGGCTTTGATTAAATTGTGTTAATYAGCAACTGGATCTGGCTGCTGGGTAATTGAATTAGAACCCAGCTCAACCTCCAATGGGACGACAGGAGCAACAGCTGCTGGGAGCTAGGAGGACGGGAGGGCGAAAGAGGTTATTTATATATGTGTGTATATATGGAGACATAGAGAATAGAAACAGGATAAGGAGCGAGAACCCTAACCGGACAAAGGAAAGAACTCACCAGGCAAAGTAATGTTGAATACATTTTTATCGACGCCATATTTGATCTTTTTTCAACATACTGTTTTTTGGGGGGGGGCTGAATTTACAAAAAGGTCAGGCTTTAGCCCGGTTGGCTGCACTCTGGTGACACTGCACATGTTTTCTCAAGCTTCTCTCTCCCATCCTCAGACATACACACAGATAAAGGTCTAATCCCCGAGGGYCCATGCAGCATATCTGAAGTGGACCGCCTTATCAATCCCATCCATCAACTAGCCTGGATGAGAGGAGGAGAGGAGGGAGAAGACTGAGGAAGGATGTTGTATACATAGGAACTAAGGAGGGTCAGGAAAAAAAGGAGAGAATGAATGGTAGGAGGAGGGGAAGGAGACAGGAGGTTTTAAGGTAGGAGGAAGGAGACATTGAGGAGGGGAAGGAGACACAGGGTTAAAGGTGGAAGGAAGGAAGGAGACAGGAGGTGGAAGGGAACAGGAGGGTTAAAGGAGGAAGGGAAGGAGACAGGAMGGTTAAATGTAGAAGGAGTGGAAGGAGACCGGAGCAGTGGCGACCTGTCAATCAGGGCAGGTGAGAGCCCCACCTGTTTTGAGCCCRACATTTTTTTGTGAAAAAATTACTTAAACAAAAATATGGCCACAGATAAAATGTCATGCCCTGATGTTTCACCTGTCCTTGTGCTAATTGAGTCTCCACAGGTTCCTGTGGTATTGGGATTCTCTTGGCTTTAGTGACAAAATCCCTGGTGCCATCATGGGCTGGAGCCCATTCTGCCACACTCATTGCCTGAAATCAGCTCTGCCTGCCCTGGGACTTCTTCCAGGGACTTGAAAACTGCCCCGGACCTCTCCGCCATTCCCGCGGAGTACCAGGACCTCCGGGAGGGGTTCAGTAAGGCCCGGGCCACTTCGCTTCCGCATCACCGTCTGATACCCAAGGATGTTAAGCCGGATGCGCTGGTACGCCGCTATAGCCCAGCGGCTACACCCCCGGAAGCCGAGACCTTACCCCCTGCTCCAAGATCATTAGCCCCTCTGCTGTTCATCCTCTGTTTCCCCGTACCCTCTGTATACTTCTCACGTGTCTAGATGTAAACCCATGTCTTACAGTCCTTTGGCTCCTGTTTCCAGGTCCACCCCTCTCCCCTTCTCATCAATGGCCAACCGGCGTACAGGGTGTGACGTCTCCTGAAGGTTCAACCTCGGGGCAGGGGTTTCCAGTACCTGGTTGACTGGCAGGGTTATGGCCCGGAGGAGAGGTGCTGGGTCTCCGCTAGGGACATCCTGGACCCAGGACTCATCTCTGAATTCTAACTCCAGCACCCCGCTCAACCAGGTAGGATGCCAGTGGGGGGTACTGTCACGCCCTGATCTGTTTCACCTGTCCTTGTGATTGTCTCCACCCCCCCTCCAAGTGTTGCCCATCTACCCCATTATCCCATGTGTATTTATACCTTTGTTCTCTGTTTGTCTGTTGCCGATCGGTCTTGTTTGTCAAGTCAACCAGCGTTTTTCTCAGCTTCTGCTTTTCCCCAGTCTCTATTTTTCTCACCCTCCTGGTTTTTACCCTTGCCTGTCCGGACTCTGAACCCGCCTGCCTGACCACTCTGCATGCCCCTGAGACRGCCGTCCTGTACCGTTGCCCCTACTCTGGATTACCAACCTCTGCCTGACKTGAGCCTGCCTGCCGTCCTGGACCTTTGCCCCACTACTCTGGATTATCGACCCCTGCCTGCCTTGACCTGTTATTTGCCTGCCACTGTTGCTGTAATAAACATTGTTACTTCAACAGTCTGCACTTGAGTCTTACCTGAAATGTTATATAAAATTACGTCAAATCACATATCTACAGTAGTGTTGATTGGACTGATCATGTCAACATCTTACTTTCAAAATCTTATCTGCAGTCATCATAAATCAAGTAMACAATCTACTGGCAATCCTTTTTAATCCTTGTCATATGAAGATAAAACYTATTGGTGCTCATTGGCCATTGGACATAAACATTACACAACAAGTGGCTAACCGCAAGCATTGCAACTGGAAAGTCAGACTGAGAAAATACGCTTTGAACGGTCATCCTACTCGGAATTGTAAATCTTTTTCTTTGACAAAATATGCTGATAAAGGACCACCGCGCACAACTGTTTTATATGCTGCTGCATAAATGATGCAATATGCCAGGGAGATATGGCTGACCATATCAGCTATGTATTTTAGAAAGTCAGTAAACGAGGCTGAATGAATTGTTTCGCTGCCAGTGGTAAGGATTCACTCCCATCACAGATGRTCCCTCTCTGGCCTCTAGGTCACCAGGCTGCTCATTATGGRYCACACCTGTCACCACCAGGTCAGACTCACCTGGACTCCATCACTTCCTTGATTACCTTCCCTATATATGGCACTCCCTTTGGTTCCTTCCCCAGGCGTCATTGTGTCTGTTTCATGTCTGTGCGTTGTCCGTGTTTCGTATTATGTTTTTTTAAATGTATTATAAAACACTCACTCCCTGAACTTGCTTCTCGACTCTCCTCGCTTTGTTACAACACCATTGTGCTGGWAYGAAAGCTTTGCTGTTGGGACCGCTTTATGTAGGCTCTAACAGTTTGCGGGCACTGCTTGTCGCCATTATAGTGCAACTAATGTGTTGTGTAGTGGCTTTGCTGGCAACATGTTTTGGGGGAGTTTGCCCCACCAACATTTACATGCTCAAGTCACCACTGGACATGAGGGTTAAATGGAGGGGAAGGAGACAGGAGGGTAGGAGGGGAAGGAGACAGGAAGGTAGGAGGGGGAGGAGACAGGAGGGGAAGGAGACAGGAAGGTAGGAGGGGAAGGAGACAGGAAAGTAGGAGAGGAAGGTAGGAGGGGAAGGAGACGGGGAGTTAGGAGGGGAAGGAGACAGGAGACAGGAGTTAGGAGGGGAAGGAAACAGGAGACAGGAGTTAGGAGGGGAAGGAGACAGGAGTTAAAAGGAGGGGAAGGAAACAGGAGACAGGAGTTAAAAGGAGGGGAAGGACACAAGTAGAGCAAATTAGAGAGGGGAGTGGTAGAAGAAATAGAAGAGGAAAAGGGAGAATGACATAGCGATTGAGGACAGGTGCTGTACACAGAGTGTGAGGGAGGGGTACGGTGAAAAGCCCTGAGAGAGTGTCCAGGAGAAACAGCTTGAAGATGGGTCCTGCTTTTTTCTGTGTTACATTACACCGCTGGATAAAAGAATCTGACATCCTTTAAAGTCATTACAGAGACTCAATGGCCAACCGATCTCCTTAACCCCTCTCATCGTGTGTGTGTGTGTGAGATCAAATGAAAGTGGCACATCACATAATCCACAGTCTTATCTCCTTCACCTCTTTCTTTTCTCCCTCGTTCTTAAGCATCGTCCTTTGCCTTATCCTCACCGCTTTGTGCGGCCCTCCCGAGCTTCGGCTTCATTCCTCATTGTTACGTATTTAGGAACGGGAAGCTTCTCTTCATCTGCAGAAGGGGTTTGTGGATTCAGTGTAATCTCTCTCGCGCCATCGCTCGCTCTCTCTATCCAGCACTTAATGTACATTAACCAGTAGTGTGATTAATTAAGCAATGAAAATGTAAAGTGAATCTGTTAATCCATTTAACCTAGCTAACCATGACAGGTATGGGAAATATTAATCACCATCTTTCTGTATGAGTTTGCAGAAATGTTGCCATGTGCTCTACTAAAGATAGAATCCGCGGTAGGGGGAAACAGTGCCACTGTCCTCTCCATGGCCGTTGTCATTATTTTTGTTTTGTTGCAGAAGCAAAGGTGGGGAGTGCTGGGGGAACTCAATGTAAATGACGTCCTAGGAAAAAAAACAGTGTTCGTTGTTTGCAGTAACTTCTTTGTTGTAATATCGCAAACGGACAAGCTAGTTTCATCATTAATGATTCACACTTTAAAGCCCATGTTTCACTTTAAAACCCCCCCAAACAATAATGAGTAGTGCATACATGTAAGAATCTGATATGTCAAAAAAAAWTATTCAATCCGACATTGTAAATTGAAGATATAATCGATTATATACTTCTGGGCTGTACGCACACCATATAAATATGAAATAGTACATTGTGTACAGGCTTGACATAGATTCAGGTGAATACTTTTGGACCGCTGAGCCATTGACTGCCTGGCTGCACCAGATGGCTGTGTGAGAATATTTTTTCTTTATACAATGAAGCACCSGACTACAGTCATATCGTTTTGAACCTAGAAGAAAACCTATAGATGGGAGTAGGCAAGGAGGAGTCGTAGTGTCTAGATGGTCAGAAGTATGGTAAGTCACTGAGTGTCTTTGATAACAGCCTAGTTGGTTAGCTAGCTGCATATTACACTTAGTTAGCTAGATAATGGGTTATGATAATTGCAGTTAGTTCATTATCTAACTAGCTACAGTAGCTAAATATCTGTCCGACGTAAAGTAAGCAGGATCGTGGCATGTCAGAAACAATGCATGTTGGCTAGCTAGTTCACATTAGCTAGATCACGTTAATGAGCTAATGCCTACAGATCTAACTCCGAGGTGAACCCTACTTTCTGAATTAAAGCAATAGTCGATACCTGTAGAATTAATAGGGTTATCATTTAGCTAGCTAGCTACCGGGGCTAATCACCCTATTTGAAGCAGTTTGGCTGCAAAGTTAACCCAGTCTCCAATTTGGACTCCTGACCAAAGGACAAATTTCCACCAGTCTCATGTCCATTGCTCGTGTTTCTTGGCCCAAGCTAGTCTCTTTTTATTGGTGTCCTTTGGTAGTGGTTTCTTTGCAGCAATGAAGGCCATTAAGGCCTGATTCACAGTCTCCCCTGAACAGTTGATGTTGATGTGTTTTTTACTCTGTGAAGCATTTATTTGGGCTGGTAACTCTAATGAACTTATCCTCTGCAGCAGAGGTATCTCTGGGTCTCCCATTCCCGTGGCGGGCCTCATGAGAGCCAGTTTCATCAAAGCACTTAAAGAAACMTTCAAAGTTCTTGAAATGTTCCGGATTGACTGACCTTCATGTCTTAAAATAATGATGGACTGTCATTTCTCTTTGCTTATTTAAGATGTTCTTGCCATAATATGGATTTGGTCTTTTACCAAATAGGGCTATCTTCTGTATACCACCCCTACCTTGTCGCAACACAACTGATTGGCTCAAACGCATTAAGAAGGAAAGAAATTCCACAAAATAACTTTTAACAAGGCACACCTGTTAATTGAAATGCATTCCAGGTGACTACCTCAAGAAGCTGATTGAAAGAATGCCAAGAGTGTGCAAAGCTGTCAAGGCAAATATATTTTGATTAGTTTAATACTTTTTGGGTTACTACATGATTCCATATGTGTTATTCCGTAGTTGATGACTTCACTATTATTCTACAATGTAGAAAATAGTAAAAATAAAGAGAAACCCTTATTAGTGTTCTAAAACTTTTGACCAGTAATTATATATTTTCTTTATGACTTTCTAACCCTACCACCCCTCCCCTAGTTGGAGTAAACTAGTGAACAACAACACTTAGGCCTCTACTTCCAGGTTATACATACTATATACATTTTATGGACATAGTCTATTTTACAATAGTTCTATTTAGTTTGCTTTTACTCCTGTCCTTCAACCTCTCCCATCTATTTCTGATGTCCATCTGGTTTGATATTTATTTGCCATATCTTTCAAACTGTGCTCTTTCACAAAAGTTCTTAACCCATATACATTTTACGGACACAGTATGTTTTACATTAGTTATCTTGTTATTATTGTTTTTATTAGTCCCAACCTTCAGCTCCATTCAACCCCTCCCATCTATCTCTTAACACCATCCACACTGGATTTCTATTTGCGATATATATTTTTCAAATGTGCTGTGATGTTTCACAAAAGTTCTGAATCTTTCTATTCTCATTGTTTCTACAGATTTTAAATATAATTTTTTGTTGTTGTTGCTAAAACTATTATTATATTATTGATTGATTGACTATGACTTTTCAGATCACCCAGTAGTTCTATCGGCAGGGTTAGCTCCAGGTAAATATTGCAATTCTTCAGCCATTCCTGGACCAAAAACAAGCTACACGCATACATATGGAAAGTACCAAAATAAATTATCTAATGATTCTGTCTCTTCGCAGCAAAATCTGCAGAGCTGGGAAGGTTGTATCCCCCGTATCAATAACAGTCTATTGGTTGCAAGAATCTTGTATAATTTAAATTTAAAAATTCTAAGTTTATATGGCATGGCTGTCAATTCTTTGGTCCTKAAATGAAACTGGRATACTTTTTTTATTAATCACATTTTTCTTTAACCAATTATGGCAGACATAATTGGCAGACAAGTTCAAGTTCCAAGGTAGCAATTGTTAGTGAAATGATACGTTATGCCATAATATAAATAATAGCTTAACTATAAATTCACATGGATGCCAGACAGAGAGAGAGAGATGGGAGAATGAGAGGGAGCATATCTAAGATCACACTGGGCACCAGAGAAGACAGGAGAATTTCACCAGCTATAACAGACTAGCCCCTAGGCACATAGACTATTGCAGCATAGAGACTGAGACGGACTGGGGGGGGGGGCACTGTGGCCCCATCCAAAGTCACCCCTGGACAGGGACAACCATGCAGGATATAACCTCACTCACTTTGGCAAAGCACAGACCCTATACCACCAAAGGGAAATCAACAGGCCACTAACTTACTACCCTGAGACCAGGCTGAGTATAGCCCACGAAGATCTCTTCCACCGCACAAGCCCGAGTACAGGATAGAAGAGCGTGAGCAAGCCAGTGACTCAGCCCCCGTAATAGGGTCAGAGGCAGAGAATCCCAGTGGAGATAGGGGAGCCAGCCAGGAAGAGGCAGCAAGAGGGGTTTGTCACTCCAGTGCCTTMCCGTTCGCCTTCACACCCCTGATAGACTACATTCAATCATAGGACCTACCGAAGAGATTAGTCTTCAGTAAAGACTTAAAGGTTGAMACCGAGTCTGCGTCTCTCACATGGATCAGCAGACCATTCAATAACAATTGAGCTCTATAGGAGAAAGCCCTGCCTCCAGCTGTTTACTGTACTCACAAAATGCAATAAAAGTTTGWATAAACAACCCATTTTCATTTTTTTATTGTAAGATTACAAAACAATAGCTTTTTCATAGCATGTTTGTCATTTTGGTCAAATACACTTAGAGCTTGTGATTTAAAAGGTCTAAAATAAATGTTTAATGTCTAGAGTGAATACATTTTTATTAATGTATATCATACATGTGTCTCAACTAAAATATATATCCCAGACAAGATTAAAGAATGGGACAAAGTGAATATGAGTCTGTGCTTGCATCCGTAGCATTTTGTATGAATTTGAGTGGTCACATACAATACATGTTGACAGAATGGCTGAGACAGAGAGACTGTTGCTGTACTCTCAGGTAAGGCCGTTGCTTCTGGAACCACTGAAGACCCCACTATTCAGTCAGGGAGCTTGAAGAAGATGTGTGTCACCATCCAAGCCCATGTCACAGCATGCAGTGGCCTGATAGGGAGATGACAATAAATGCATTATGTACCTTTCATCCCCAAAGCCATGTTCACCCCACATGTTGCTGATTAATTCAACCATTTTGTTAGTGTCACTGATATATGGAAATTCACATACAAATATTCAGTTAATAAGCGTTGACTGTAATACCTGCAGGGTTCTGTGGGAAAACGACTTCTGTGGTCAACAGCTTTCTTCCCAGGCCCGTATTCACAAATGATCTAGGACCAGCTCCCCCTTGTCAATGTAATCATTCAGTGTGATATAAAAGACAAAAAAATCGACCATAGGCCCTGGTCTGTCTGCATGCTGCTTTGCTAGTGATTAACTCCCTCTTCATCTGAAAGGAAACAAKKCCAAAACATGAATAACAGTTAGCCTAGTCAGACAGCAACTTAGTTAACTAATTAAACACTAATGTAAATGTGCACAAGCCTATTCAAAAAAAGTATACCAAAACAACACAGCCAATTTGCAGTGAAATCAAGACGGGCATTTTTCTTGCTGACTTTTTCAGTCACCAGTGCATCAGTAAACAGGCTGGGGACCAAAGTAATTTGACAAAAAGTGTTCACAATAGTCAGTATTATACCTAGTAAATATAGTTATTTTCTAGAAACCTAGCTACAGTCCACTTAGKTAGCTAAGGTGGTGAACTGATGGTGGGAGTTAGGTAACATTAGCTAACTTTCCTCCAGCAGTCTCAATCTAGCTGGCTAATGAATGGCATTTATATCAACTTTATCAATCAGATGGAACTGAATATATAGCTTAGAAAATATAGCTATTTGTTTTCCCCTTGCATGTAAAGCTACCTGATAACTTATAGCTATTTGTTTTTCCCTTGCATGAAAGCTACCTGATAACTTATAGCTATTTGTTTTCCCCTTGCATGTAAAGCTACCTGATAACTTATAGCTATTGTTTTTCCCCTTGCATGTAAAGCTACCTGATAACTTATAGCTATTTGTTTTCCCCTTGCATGTAAAGCTACCTGATAACTTATAGCTATTTGTTTTCCCCTTGCATGTAAAGCTGCCTGATAAACTTATAGCTATTTGTTTCCCCTTGCATGTAAAGCTGCCTGATAACTTATAGCTATTGTTTTTCCCTTGCATGTAAACTACCTGATAACTTATAGCTATTTGTTTTCCCCTTGCATGTAAAGCTACCTGATAACTTATAGCTATTTGTTTTCCCCTTGCATGTAAAGCTACCTGATAACTTAGAGCTTGCCAGTTGCTAGTAAAGTAGCATGAATAAGTCAGAAGCCAGCTAGGAATGCCAAGTGCATGCCTTTTACCAACAAAATGCATGTACATGTTTAAAAGAGACAATTACCTAAACACAGATCATTTTTGTTTATTTCTATGACTTCAGGCTGAGGAGTAATAGCTACTTGTTTGTAGAACGGCGTCTTCACCAGACGTTGTCTCCAGTCAGCTCCAGAGCCTTGATCTGAACGAACGTCACAGGAAAAATCACAGGCTGTGTCATGCACTTGAGCTGCGTTTCTTACTAGCGTATGTGTCTCACAATGTTTTTCTTTAGCAGTCCGGGGGGAAAAATCTACGTTTTTTGTTGTTGTATTGCCATCTGCAAGGGGTATACAGTATGTTTCATATATATTGGGAAATGTAACTTGCAACATGACCTTAACATTTTCACCTGAAAATAGCGCTAAATGTCAGTAACATTTCAATAGTAGTAAAGAACAAAAAATCCATAGAGAAAAAAAATGCTTTTCTGATGTAACGCATCTGTGTTTACATCTTCCTGTTTTATGATTGGTTCTCATTCATGAGGTTGGACCTCAACATCGTTTACTAAAATGTTTCTTGTAGCTCATTTGCATCAGACTGATAACCAGTCATTCTGGCTGTGAAGCATTCATTAAGGTTAGGGTGTGAAGCCTTCATTAAGGTTAGGGTGTGAAGCATTCACTAAGGTCAGGCTGTGTGTGAAGCCTTCGTTAAGGTTAGGCTGTGAAGCCTTCATTAAGGTTAGGGTGTGAAGCATTCATTAAGGTTAGGGTGTGAGCATTACTAAGGTCAGGCGTGTGTGGAAGCCTTCGTTAAGGTTACAGTGTGAAGCCTTCAATAAAACCCCCTGAGGTCGATGTTCCACGCCCCCATGGAAATCTAATTAGCTTAATAACAAAATCCCTATCAATTCTGTCAGTTTAAGCTAGAGACATCTGTTTTTTGCATTGGATGCATATCAATGCCACCGTATCTGCCTATGCAACACTTCCGCATCTACAGTGAAAGGTGACAGAGTTAGAGCGATGTTTGTCAGACCATGAGACATCCCAAAAATCTGTCTTCTCACAAAAATCATCTGTAGCATCCAAACGATTTGGCCTATGACCTCTTTATGGAAAGACGAGACTCTCACGAACACGATAGTGTTCTCCGTTTTGCTCTACGACAGCCCATAAACGTCTTGGGACTTGTCTGAAGCCGGTACAGCCGATCTGCCAACTTCTGTCTGTAGCGTCCGAACAGTTTCAGCTACACACTAATGTGACCATCTGTGTAAAGGTGAGATTCTCACGAACACGTACATGTTGGTTGTTTTGCTCTAGGATGCCCACAGGCCTCACAAGACTCGTATGAAGGTCCCTCAGTACCAGTCGATAAAATGAATGGAAGTACATTGCATTCAAAACACAACTTTTCCACATTTTGCTACGTTACAGCCTTATTCTGAAATTGATTAAATAAAAATGTTTCRTCATCAATCTACACACAATGTCCTATAGTTTTGAGGTCTTCACTATTATTCTACAATGTAGAAAATAGTAAAAATAAAGAAAAACCCTTGAATGAGTAGCTGTGTCCAAACTTTTGACTGGTACTATGTTTTTTTAGATCCCCAATTTAAGAATCACTATTCAATGCGTTTGTAATTTGTAAGTCGCTCTGGATAAGAGCGTCTGCTAAATGACTTAAATGTAAATGTTTGTATGGGTTAATAGCAAAAAGGCCCAATACAATTGTTCATCAAATAATTGTCTTACATATTCTTTTGATACTTTAAGGGGTCTTAAAATTCTAAATCAAATAGCAAAATTATCCTTGGTATGACCTTCTCAAAACAATTCCATATATCTTAGTACTACCCCCGGCTTAGACAGGGCTTASACTCTTATGGGTTAAGGTGAGGGTGTGAAGCCTTCATTAAGTTTAGTGTGTGAACTAAATATATCCATAGACAAGACGATAGACGAGACTCCCAGTCTGGCCGGACAGACAGGAAAAAGATAGAGAGGGGTGTGAGAGGGGAGACTTGACCTGGGGCTTGTGGTTAATTTGCTAGAGCATGGCGCGTGCAATACCAGGGTTGTGGGTTCGATTCCCACTGGGGGCCAGTAAGGGAAAAAAACGTATTAAAATGTAAGCACTCGTTACTGTAAGTTGCTCTAGATAAGAGTGTCTGCTAAATGACTTAAATGTCAAATAATATATCACAATTGCCTAGCATGAAGACATACCAGCAGAGACCTTCAGCAATGTTACTAGTTCCTTTTTTATTTAGCAAATATTTGTCTTACTTTTTAACTCTGAAATGGGCTTGTAAGTAAGCATGTCACTGTAAAGTCTACACCTGTTGTATTCGGTGCATGCTACCAATACAATTCAATTATATTGTATTTTATTTGTAGCCTTTATCCACAACTCACCTCATAGCCGTTCTATAGCATTCCATTCCTAATGCCTATACAATGGACATTTCACCATTGGCATAACAATGTTAGCCAATGGTACATTATAGGCCTATAGCTCTAATGACATCACTCAGTCATCTCAAACCAGTATATAACCAGCAATTTCACGACAACAACAATGAACACAGATGATGTTAAACGAATGGCAAACGCATACTCTTACATCCTCGTTTTGATAAAATCCCATGAAATTGATTCTGTTTATCCATGGATAACTCTCTCTTTCTCTCTACATTTTCTTCCTTCCCGCCATACCTGTCATTTATGTTTGTGTGGCTATTTCACGCTTCATTTGCTGCTCATCGCGCTTCATTAATAAACAAGACCTGCTGTTGCTACGTGGGTAGGCTCTGGTAGGCTAAGTGTATATTGATGTGTATAGTGTATATTGATGTGCATGCAGGGCTCATCTGTAAAAGAGACCTTGGAATAAAGGTGAAATAAAAAGCTCTCTCTCCTTAGCCACTCTCTGCCAGCTAGACACCTCTATTTCAGTCCGCTTTCACGACAGAAGATGGGAGTGCTTAGGCGGGATTAGCCGCACAATGCACTTTGCTTATGCACATTATGTATGCCTATATACTGTAGTACGCCTATATTTAAAGTATCTCTTCTTTCCCTCTTTTGGTGATACCTTTGAAGCACCTTTTGATAATATGTTTTTAAATGATAAAAAGCACTTTTTCAATTTTTTTGCCTATAGTCCTCCAACAATGGCTGACTATTTCCATTGCCATCCAAGAGTAACAGAGTATCTTCTGTCCATCTAATACATAGATCCTTTCAGCTAATAAGAGGAGTCAATCCATAGTAATATCACTGTGTGTGTGTGTGTGTGTGTGTGTTTGTGTGCCCATGCGCACAAGCGAGTGTATGCCTTTGTGTGTGTGTGTGTGTGTGTGTGTTGTGTGTGTGTTGTGTGTGTGTGTGTGTTGCGTGCGTGGGTGTGTGTGTGGGTGTAGTTGTGTGTGTGTGTGTGTGTGTGTGTGTGTGTCTGTCTAGTTGCTGCAGGTGTTGAGAGATAGACAAATGTTGACCCAGAAACATCAGTCTGTTTCACATAGTCAACTTCCTTCCCAATGTGTGAATGTCAATTTGTGATCTGCCTAAAATATTGTACATGCTGTGTTTTATAGCTGGGGCACAGAATTTAACACTGACACTTTTCTTCACAACATCCCTCCCCAATGACCAATGTAGCGACGAAACAATCTCTGTGAGAGCTTTAGGACACAAACCCTGACCTGTAGTGGCCCCCTCCGGCTTTAGTAGCTCCATAGGGGGCTACCACCAACACCTGTTGTGTCAAATCAGAATGACACTATTGCTAACACTGTAAGTTAACATTAGTAATGAACTAGTTTAAAAGTACTGTACGCACATCCAGTAACTTGCAGGTGCAGGGAACAAAAAGTTAGCCTCGTCCSAGATCTGTCTGTGCTTTCCCTACTCCATTGTCATTGTCAAGCCAGACATGTTTGGCATGACAATTCCATAAGGAGTTGGCAAGATATCAAAAAACAGGTACAGAGAGCTAACTTAAGGTAAACTGATGAAAGAAAGATAGAATGACGCAGTTTTTGTTGTGCATCGTTTAGACATTAAGGTCTTGAGGAGGAGACCCATAGTGAATTCACAAGCCTGAGGAGACCCACAGTGAATACCCACAATATGTACTTCCTTCCACTCTCTCCCTTCACTCCAGAACAGGCTAGTCGCCATTCCTCAAAAAGGGCTTTAGTTTTTGAGATACCCCTACCCGAGGTACAACAACGCCAACCATTTTTTTCTCCATATCTCTAAGGCCTCCCATAAATTAAATGGATGGTTGTATATAAACACATATTTTACTGCGAAAGTGCATCCTTAAGTGGTTAAATTGATAGATATTGTGACGCCTCCTTAACTCAAACATTCAATTCACTTTTTGGTAGCTGTTCAATAAATAACTTCCCAAGTCAAATTTGCTCTCATTCAGCGCTGTATCGTCCTGCCTGACAAAAATGCATACAGTTACACGTTTTTTGACGTTGTGACTATTGTAATTGGCTCTAAGGCAAGTGGGCTTGACACTGAAAACTAAAATGTTTTCCAGTTAAAGGTTCCTCTGTGGATTTTTTAAGTTTAGTCCCTACGTTAGGGGGCCCCCCATTAATTGACTCCAAAACCTAGTCTAAAATCAAATATGTCTGCCYCATTACCATTAACTGGTGGTTTAATCACCTGTACATATACACATTTTAAATGAGAAATTTTTCKGATTTGTGTACTGTGCTCAATACTATTTTTGTGTACTTCAACTATGTTAGGAATCCCATACACACTCCAACTCCTTTGTCTGGATACATAAAAAAGCAGCAGACTGCTCGGAATGGCAACACCAACTATTCCAAGTCACGAGCCATTTTGAGGATCAATGAGGCAACTAGTCTGGGAGGCTCCAGTGAAAGGAAAGAGAATCCAAGACTGTACTCTTGACACCCTCTCCCTATCTCTACAACTTGCCACCACTGTGGTATAATTTGCCACGCCAGGATTGGACTCTTAAGTCACCTCCTTATCATTTAGAAGTCAGCTATGATTCATTGCTCGTCCAATACGCCTGCCTGAATCCAACATGACCTTCTGCTGGCTCACTGCATTTGTGATGCACATTGGAATGTTCCGGTGTGCTCTTATCCTGTTTGGGTTGAGCTGGCACATTGCTTCTTCCAGGCAATCATGTCAACTATGCTGGCTGTCTGCCCTGGAGTTTCCGTATATGTTGACTTGGTGAAAGTTATGGTATTTGTTAGCTAATCCAATTTTATAATTTTGAAATGCGAATTGATCATTAGAAAACCCTTTTGCAATTATGTTAGCACAGCTGAAAACTGTTGTTCTGATTAAAGAAGCAATAAAACTGTCCTTCTTTAGACTAGTTGAGTATCTGGAGCATCAGCATTTGTGGGTTCGATTACAGGGTCAAAATGGCCAGAAACGAAGACCTTTCTTCTGAAACTTGTCAGTCTTTTCTTGTTCTGAGAAATAAAGGCCATTCCATGCGAGAAATTGCCAAGAAACTGAAGATTTCGTACAACGCTGTGTAATGAAACAAATTGAAAGACAGAATAACAGAATACAAAATGAACAAGGGCTACGGTGTTTGAGTGTAATCATGTTGACCATAATAAAATGTATTCACACCAACAGTCTTTATAGGCGTGGTGTACACAGTTCTGACAACATGTCTCTCTTTTACAAAATTGACAGGTGATTTAACCTCCATCAAATGTTATTATGGCAGCCATATTTGATTTTGGACGGCATATTGGATTTGAGGCAAAATATAAATGTATTTGTGGTGGCCCCTTGACTTAATTGCAAGAGTAAGGGCAACAGATAAAAAATCCTTCAAGAACTACATGTTTCAATCCCTTAAAGACTACTGTGTCTCGTGGTTTTGTCATTGATTATTTAAACACTGTACGTGGTTATCCATGATTACATCAATTAACTAAATAAAGGTATCCACGGATGAAAACTAGCAGACACACTTGCTCTTGTGGACTGGAGTCATGGAGCCCAATGTTAAACAAGGTTGTAATTACATCGCTCTATAGCAGTGTTCTTCAATCCTGGGCAACTACAGTGTATGCAGGCTTTTGTTCCTGCCCCGTTCAAGGAAAAGAGGAAGGCACTCAAGGGAGGATACATGTTTAAAGTATTGGAACAGTGTCTTGGGCTGACTGCTGACAAGGAGGTGATGATAAGGAAGGATGCGTGTTTAAAGTATTGGAACTGGGCCTTGGACTGGTTGCTGACAAGGAGGGGACTGTAAGGAAGGATGCAGGTTTAAAGTATTGGAACTGGGCCTTGGACTGGTTGCTGACAAGGAGGGGACTGTAAGGAAGGATGCAGGTTTAAAGTATTGGAACTGGGCCTTGGACTGGTTGCTGACAAGGAGGGGACTGTAAGGAAGGATGCAGGTTTAAAGGCCCAGTGCAGTCAAACATTTTATTTTCCTGTGTTTTATACACAGTACCAGTCAAAAGTTTGGACACACCTACTCATTCAAGGGTTTTTCATTATTTTTACTATTTTCTACATTGTAAAAAAATTGTTAATACATCAAAACTATGAAATAACACATATAGAATCATGTAGTAACCTAAAAAGTGTGAAACAAATCCAGATATATTTGAGATTTTAGATTCTTCAAAGTAGCCACCCTTTGCCTTGATGACAGTTTTGCACACTCTTGACATTCTCTCAACCAGCTTCACCCGAAATGCTTTTCCAACCGTTTGGAAGGAGTTCCCWCATATGTGATCCGATTCAGGAAATTAGTAGGTGTGTCCAAACTTTTGACTGGTTATGTATATTTCCAAACTATGAGATTGGAATAATACTGTGAAATTGTGAAAATGATCATAATTCCCTTTTAGTGTCAGAGCTGTTTGGTGGGAGGGAGTTTTGGCCTTCCATGGTGACATCACCAAGCTGTAAAATAGTCAATAGACCAATAAGAAAGAGAGTTCCAAACCTCTCTGCCAATAACAGCTATTTTTCAGTTTCCCCCTCCCCATTCAGACCACTCCTATGAAGTCCTAACACAATTCTTGCTAGAGAAATTGTTCTTTGCTAAAAAGCATTTTTTTTTTTTAATGATTTTAATTGAAAACAGTCACAGTATGGTACTTGTTACCCAGAAATTATTTGATATTGAGATAAAAAAGAATGCATTGGACCTTTAAAATATTGTAATGGGGCCTTGGGCTGGCTGCTGACGAGGAGGTGATGATGAAGCATTCACTCTGACTCTGACTGGGCTGACCGCTGAGGATGCTTGAGGAAGATGTACCCTGATAGCACACTTCATATAATACATACATTATGCAACTTATGCAAAGTGTGATATGGTATCTATTGTTTTGTCAGGCTACAAGCTAGCTCTGCTTGGTGCCTGGATTGATGCACAGAGGCACACCATAACAGGCTTCCATTCTGCGACTTCATGTGACCCAGTTCATTAGGAACACACACAGACACACACATGCTCCACCTTACTCAAGGGTGTAAACAAGGCCAAATTCTTCCAGACAGTGGGTCTGTGGAGTGTTAGCAATGGCTTCTGGTGTGTCTGTGTGTGTGCACGTGTGTGCGTGCGTGCACATGTTTGTGTGTGAACACGCATTCATGTATGAATGTGTTGTGCATGGATGGTGCACCCATCTGCCATGCTTGGCGTTGGGGCAGGATCCTGGCATATACCCTGGCTCCCATGCTGTGTTGCTGTGGCTATGGCTGTGTGTGTTTGAGGGTGTGTGCCTGGATCTGTCTGTTTCCTCTGTCTTTTGCCTGTTTTTGCATCTGTAGTCTGTATTCCTCCATGTGGAGTGTGTCTGTGTCAGTAGCTCTGTCTCTTTTCTCAGGTTTTCTATAACTGTTGTGTCTCTAACTGGATCTTTACTATGGACCTTGTCTTTAGGTGTTTCTGTCTGTGTCCTTGTCTATCTGTCTATGTCGGTGTCTGTTTCCATATCTGTGCCTAGGCTGTATCTGTGGATTGCAGTTAGTTCAGGTGGGACGTGGGAACGTGCCATCAGGCAGCCATTGAGATGTGACTAGCTAACGCTAACCACTAATGGTTCTAAGCCCTAAGGCTGCTGAGTCATCTTGTTGAAAGCTCAACACTAAACGCCTTCAGACAGTCTCCCTGACATCTGCATGTTCCCAGTTTAGTTGAAGTCACCTTCAGTGACCCTCCGCAGCTCTGCTTCAAATAATTATTTTGATCTGGTTCAGGCATAGTTTCCCTTTAGTGTTGTGACTGGCTGGCTGCCTGGCTGACTGGCTGGCTGCTTATTTGACACCCACACACAAAACAGACACACACACAAGCCAGCCCTCAAACTGCAGCATCAAACATTTACATTTTACATTTAAGTCATTTAGCAGACGCTCTTATCCAGAGCGACTTACAAATTGGTGCATTCACCTTATGATATCCAGTGGAACAACCACTTTACAATAGTGCATCTAACTCTTTTAAGGGGGGGGGGTTAGAAGGATTACTTTATCCTATCCTAGGTATTCCTTAAAGAGGTGGGGTTTCAGGTGTCTCGGAAGTGGTGATTGACTCGCTGACCTGGCGTCGTGAGGAGTTTTTCCACCATTGGTGTGCCAGAGCAGCGAACAGATTTTGACTGGCTGAGCGGGAACTGTACTCCTCAGAGGTGAGGCGAGCAGGCCAGAGGTTGGATTGAACGCAGTGCCCTTGTTTGGGTTAGGGCCTTGATCAAGCCTGAATGTTACGAGGTGGCCGATTCCCCTTCACAGGCTGCCGTAGGCAAGCACCATTGTCTTGTGCGGATGCGAGCTTCAACTGGAAGCCACTGGAGAGGGCGGAGGAGCGGGTGACGTGAGAAGAACTTGGAGGTGAACACCAGACGGGGCTGCCGGACGTTCTGGATGAGTTGTAGGGGTTTATGCCCACAGGCAGGGAGCCAGCCAAACAGCGGAGTTGCAGTAATCCAGACGGAGATGACAAGTGCCGGGAATTAGGACCTGCGCCGGCTTGCCTGTGTGAGGCAAGGGTCGTACTCTGCGAATGTTGTAGAGCATGAACCTACAAACGGGGTCCACCGCCTTGATGTAGTGAGAACGACAGGGTGTTTGTCCAGGATCACGCCAAGGTTCTTAGCACTCTGTTACGAGAGGACACATGGAGTGGTCAAACCGTGATGGCAAGATCATGGAACGGGCAGTCCTTCCCCGGGAGGAAGAGCAGCTCCCGTCTTGCGAGGTTCAGCTTGAGGTGGTGATCCGTCATCCAACACTTGATAGTGTCTTTTAATGCCAGACATGCAGAGATTGCGATTCCCCACCTGGTTATCACGGAAGGAGGAAGGAGAAGATTAATTGTACTGTGTCGTCTGACATAGCAATGATAGGAGAGGACCATGTGAGGATATGACAGAGCCAAGTGACTGGTGTATTAGCGAGAATAGGAGAGGGCTAGAACAGAGCCCTGGGGGACACCAGTGGTGAGAGCACGTGGTGCGGAGACAGATTCTCGCCACGGCACCTGGTAGGAGCGACCTGCAGGAGGACGCAATCAAGCGTGGACCGCGCCGAGATGCCCAACTCGGAGAGGTGAGAGGAGGATCATGGTTCACAGTATCAAAGGCAGCCGATAGGCTTAGAAGGATGAGAGCAGAGGAGAGAGAGTTAGCTTCTAGCAGTGCGGAGCGCCTCCGTTGACACAGAAAGAGCAGTCTCAGTTGAATGACTAGGTCTTGAAACCTGACTTGATTTGGATCAGAAGGTCATTCTGAGAGAGATAGCAGGAAAGCTGGCCAAGGACGGCACGTTCAAGAGTTTTGGAGAGAAAAGAAAGAAGGGATACTGGTCCTGTAGTTGTTGACATACGGAGGGTCGAGTGTAGGTTTTTTCAGAAGGGGTGCATCTCTCGCTCTCTTGAAGACGGAAGGGACGTAAGCCAGCGGTCAAGGATGAGTTGATGAGCGAGATGAGGTAAGGAGAAGGTCTCCGGAAATGGTCTGGAGAAGAGAGGGGGGATAGGGTCAAGCGGGCAGGTTGTTGGGCGGCCGGCCGTCACAAGACGCGAGATTTCATCTGGAGAGAGAGGGGAGAAAGAGGTCAAAGCACAGGGTAGGGCAGTGTGAGCAGAACCAGCGGTGTCGTTTGACTTAGCAAACAAGGATCTTTTCAAAATGGTTGACGAAGTCATCCGCAGAGAGGGAGGATGTGGGGAGGGGAGGAGGATTCAGGAGGGAGGAGAAGGTGGCAAAGAGCTTCCTAGGTTAGAGGCAGATGCTTGGAATTAGAGTGGTAGAAAGTGGCTTTAGCAGCAGAGGACAGAGAGAGAACTGTAGGATGAGGAGCTGTAACCAAGGATGCCAAGTCCGCAGTGGGAGGCGGTTTCCTCCATTTCCGCCTGGCTGCCCGGCGCCTGTTCAAACCAGTCACATTAAGTCAACACTGGCACTTACAATAGCATTAACTCTTACTAACTCTACCCAAACACTCTCAACGGAAGTTTTAACTAAAGTATATAACATTCACTAGTTAACAATAAATACACTGTGAAACTACTTCAGACCATACGATTATAGATAAATCCAGTTGCAAAACACCATCTTCAACATAGCTTATATAAAATTCCACGTGCAAACATCACTCTCACTAGTTCAATAATGAATCCAGTGCACACCAACACTCTACACATAAGCATTAATAAGAAATCAAGTGGCAAACACTCTCACAGTAATACGAATCGTACCCTAATTTACCATACTAGAATCCGTGCAGACTCACTGTAATAGTTCACAAACTTCACATATAAACAAAATCATCAAACACTCTCACTTAAGAATATCCAAAGACACCTAGCACATAAGTCTTAAGTAAGAAAACCTCCAGATTGCAAACATTCAACTAGCCTAATAAAAACCTCCAAGGCACAACCCGCTCACAACAGATAAGAACAGTACAGTCAGCAATAACTAGAGCTCTCTACATAGAAGATACAGAGTAGAGCAAACCTCAGTAGTAAGACCAGTGAACATCACAAGTATAGACCAGTGCACTTCCGTTATAAGAAATCAGGTGAAACACTCCACTAGTATAGAATAGAACACTCTCACATATAAAGAAATCAGTGGACCTCAGATGCACAGTTCTGACGCATAACTCATACTTCAGCCCCCTATCCCCAATCACTAAGAACCTCGCACACACTGGCCCTAGGCAGGTCACCTGGCCTCTGTCCTCTCTCTGTGTTCGTGTCTCTCTGTGTTCTCTCCTGTCATTCTGTGTCTACCCTCTGCCGTCATCTCTCGTCGACCTCGGGATTGGTTCAGTTGCTCTTGATTTCCTCATGGAACTGTGGTGCAGTCAGCTGGGAGACGGATGACGACCTTTAATAAGAGATTCTCCCCAAATGATCCCGACCTCTAACCATGGCCAAATCAGCAAACAAAGTAAACTATCTGTTCGATACAAGGGGATGGATCAATAAGTAATGTAAGTTAAGTAGTTTTGTTAGGAGTAGTCAGTAGTATAAGTAGTAGAAGTAGTAGCAGAAGTAAGTACGTATTTTGTTTTTGTTCTCCTTTGTTGTGTGTTGTACAGCAGTTATGAAAAAAGTAATGTTACACTTGGGTCAGTATTCCCATTTTTTCAAGTAGACAAGACTCTATTTATCCTTAAAGGGGGGGGTGAGTAGAGAGTGAAATAAAGTGGGGGGGGGAGAGAGAAGGGGAGGAACGGGGGAAGAGAGCCGGGGGAGGAGAGAAGAGAGGAAGAGCAGAGAGACAAAGTGAGAGAGAAAAGACACAGAGAGAGAGAGAGAAGAGAGAGAGAGAGAGAGAAGAGGAGAGAGAGAGAGGAGAAGAGAGAGAAGAGAGGAAGGAGGAGAAGAGCAGGTAGACTGATAGATTAAGGCAAGCATTGCAGTCCCTTGCATCTGTCCATTAAAATTCCCACCGTGAACATTGAGCGCATAAAAACGACACCTACAATAAGTGAAAAGTGTAATGTCTGCTTCCAACTCCACTCCCTCAAACACATAGATCCCCTGAACGCAGCTTACTCTCCAAATCCCAATCACCTGAATTCTGATCACCTGTTCTCACACCTGTATGTCATTTACAGGACACATTTGAGTTCAGTTCTTTGCACCCCATCATTGTGAGGTATTGTTTGTTTTGACACACATTCTAGCACGGAGTGCTTGGTTAGTTTCCGTATTAGTCATTTAAGTCTAGTCCTCCGTGTAGTCCTCCTGTGTATCCTAGTTTTGGCCATTCTCACTAACAATGCTTTTTGCCTGGTTCCTCGCTTTGTACTTTGCTATCAGATTTTCTGTCATCACCCTCCTTGCCTGATCTTCTGGACTACATTAGCCTTTCCCTGCCTGTACTGTTACCTTTTTGGGAGTCCCTGTGTATGACCTTCTGCCCGCCCCTGGTACCCAGGCTACCTGCCTCCTCCTGTGTATGACCTTCTGCCTGCCCCTGGACCCAGCTACCTGCCTCCGCCTGTGTAATGACCTTCTGCCTGCTCCTGGACCCAGCTACCTGCCTCCTCCTGTGTATGCACCCCTCTCTGACGCCGCTGCTCCTGCGACCCAGCTACCTGCCTCCTCCTGTGTTCCTTTACTAATAAACACCTGCTGCGCCCTGCGCTTGAAACCTGCACTCTGTCTCCCATTGTACTCATTACAAAAAGTAGGATTTTATCGGCCATTTCCTTTCCATCCGTCAGCACCCTGCCACCCCTGAATCGCTCAAATGTGTGAAATGTGTCTGTTTTCCTTGCTGGGAGTTAACCAAATGTGTGTGTTCCTCCCACTCTGACAGCTCGGCGTATGGCCACGCTCGCCCAGAGGCGAAGTTAGAGAAATCACTTACTACCTGAACGGCCTCCAGGCTCAAGGTCTATGCCTGTTAGAGGGGGGTTGGAAAAGGGTAGAAGCACTTTACCTACCTGGGAGGTTTGTGTGTGTGTGTGTGTGTGGCTGTAGATGTGTGTATGTTTTGACCGTGTGTGTGTGTTTAAAAGGACACTTTTCATCCGTAGATATAATTACAATGCCCCAGGGTTAAGGTGAGGTACCCCGTTCTCCCTTCCCTTCTCACACCACCCTATCCACACCACCACCCTTACCATTAAGGAAAGCTGAACCGACGTTCCCATCCCAGGAGTCATTAATAAGGGATTAACTCATTGCCTCATTCACCAATAACACAGAGTCTTCTGACTTCCCCTTCTCCAGGGAAGGATGATGGTGTGGCGCGGAATGTTTTTCTCATGAAGAGCACATAGAGGATGTTTAAAGATACACAACACTCTTAGATGCCCGAGTTCCGTTCAGGAGGGTGCAATGTTCTGAGTGTTGCAGATAGAGATGCTCTCGTAATGCTGACTTGATTTCCTATTCTACCTGACAGAGGCATATATGTTCTAGACCATACAATGTTCTGTAATGTTGTGTTCCATTGAACGCCACTCTGTTCATGACAGTTTTTTTTTGGCAACCAAGGAAATGTAGGTGTTAGACGTTATCCTTAATAATAGCTAAGTCATGGGATATGTAATCCACCACCTTTCTTGTGTTTAAACCTCTTCAGTTCAGATATCTGTGCAATTTTAGTCACAACACTTCTACTTCTAGTTCCAAGTTTGTATTTTCACAAAGATGTGCTAGCCTGCTTCACAGAGCGGTCACACGTTYTGGGTGGCCTTAGTTGGGCATTTATCTAACGTAACGAGATTAAAACGACGTACCCTCCCTCTCGGTCTTCACGGTTGGAGTTAGCGACATCCATTTGGGGTCAGCTCCGCCCTCCAGCTCTATTTTTACCCACAATACTGTTGGCTTTTGTTTGTTCAAATGTCGCCGGTCTGTGGAATGCGGGCATGAAGCTGATCATAACTGATGAAGACTGGTGTTTTTCCTGTACTACTTTTTCTCTCTCCATCTCTTCTATTCTCTCTCTCTCTCTCTCTCTCTCTCTCTCTCTTCTCTTCTCTTCTCTTCTCTTCTCTTCTCTCTCTGCTGGCTCGCAAGGGGACACTTTTGCCCATCCCCACCATAGCAACTTAATTTCTGCAGCGTTATGGCCCCTGTTAACTGCAAATGTCCTTGAGTGATGGCTTGAAAGTGAAGAAAATGCCACCTAGATTGTATTTTATGATAGTACAGGGGAGACAGAGGCAATTTTGACTGACACAGACTTGGAATTATTCATCTATTATTGCCGTAGTGGCCATAACAATAGACTCAGTTCAGTGTGTGCGTGTGTGTGTGTGTGCAAATGCATGCGTCAAGATGCTTGCATGTTGGTCAATAATGGAGTCACTCTTTCTCTTAAATACCCTTCCTCCTCTACTCTACCCKGCCCTGCTTCACTGTGCTTCCATTCTGATCTTGACAAGGCCCCACATCCAGCCCAGTTCAGGGCCTGTTTACTGCAGCACTCCATACAGAAAGGGCAGCTTAGTCAGAGGACTTTAGAGCCAGGCGGTACCGGCTACATCCCAATAACTCTCACTCAGGTCCTTTACTTGTCTCCTTGCCCTGGGCAAAACAATTATCCCAATAGTTACAGTCCTTTCCGTGTCTCATTTCCCTCAAATAGGACTTTAAAGTACGACTACCTGACTTGAGATYGATGAATGTGATAAACTGGAAACCTATACATATTATATTATCATATTACATTATCATCCAAATCATAACAATGATCATAATGTATGTAGGTCATAATTGATCATGTAAGCAGATTCACATTTCCTTGATCAAAGTCCAACAGTCCAGATGTGCTAGGTGTGATAGCGGTGCTGTTGTAATGACCCTGGCCTTGGATCAGTTTTAGCTTGGCAGACATCAAATCAAAGTTTCTGTCATGTTCACAGTTTAACAGATGTTACAGCGGGTGCAGCAAAATGCTTGTCTTACTAACTACTAACTGTGAAGTAATATGTCAAACAAGTACACAAATAATAGAAAACTAAAACAAGAAATGGCAGAACGAAACCAAAATAACACTGTATCAGTAATCAAAATGCAATCTATGCTTATATTATACACCAAAATGGCTAATTCACATTCACTGGCTCATGTTTAAACAGGTCTAAGATCAGAGCTACAGCTTCTACATGCTATGGCTTTTATAGCATAATGTTGCTGACATCAGCCCAATAATGTACTTCCTTTCACCACACCCCCACACCCTTATGTCAGTTTTGGTGACATCACTACAATGGTTCAATGTCACTATTTTGACATATTGTAATGGGACTGTACTGCATAGCCAGATGGTCTGTTTTGTCCCTCGTTGAATTGGGTAGTGTTTCAAAGCACTGAGGGGGCTTCGAATAAGCACGGACAGCAATTCTCTGCAGCTAGGTTGACACTGAAGATAGAGAACATGTTAAACTGTGTCAGGTAAACTGGGGAGCGAGGAAGCTTGTTATTTTCGTACTCACTTTCTTTTTACCCCCCAGAGACGCAGTGAATTTACCGCTAGAGCACGGTACGCTTTCTCAAAGGACACAAGCAGAGTCAAATGATTCTCCTTTCCCTCTGAACTATTTCCAGTTTCATTACACCTCAGCTCACTGGTCACTATAGCAACACCCACCCGTAGTACGCGCTCCAGCAGGTATATTTCACTGGTCATCCCCAAAGCCAACACCTKCATTTTCCGCCTTTCCTTCCAGTTCTCTGCTGCCAATGACTGGAATGAATTGCAAAAATCACTAAAGTTGGAGACCTATACAGTGGGGAGAACAAGTATTTGATACACTGCCGATTTTGCAGGTTTTCCTACTTACAAACCATGTAGAGGTCTGTAATTTGTATCATAGGTACACTTCAACTGTGAGAGACGGAATCTAAAACAAAAATCCAGAAAATCACATTGTATGATTTGTAAGTAATTAATTTGCATTTTATTGCATGACATAAGTATTTGATACATCAGAAAAACAGAACTTAATATTTGGTACAGAAACCTTAGTTTGCAATTACAGAGATCATACGTTTCCTGTAGTTCTTGACCAGGTTTGCACACACTGCAGCAGGGATTTTGGCCCACTCCTCCATACAGACCTTTCCAGATCCTTCAGGTTTCGGGCTGTCGCTGGGCAATACAAGACTTTCGGCTCCTCCAAAGATTTCCTATTGGGTTCAGGTCTGGAGACTGGCTAGGCCACTCCAGGACTTGAGATGCTTCTTACGAGGCCACTCCTTAGTTGCCCTGGCTGTGTGTTTTGCGGGTCTTGTCATGCTGGAAGACCCAGCCACGACCCATCTTCATCTGCTTACTGGGAAGGAGGTTGTTGGTGTAGATCTCGCGACACATGGCCCCATCCATCCTCCCCTCAATACGGTGCAGTCGTCCTGTCCCTTTGCAGAAAAGCATCCAAAGAATGATGTTTCCACCTCATGCTTCACGTGTGGGATGGTGTTCGGGGTTGTACTCATCCTTCTATTCCTCCAAACACGGCGAGTGGAGTTTTTAGAGCAAAAAGCTCTATTTTTTGTCTCATCAGACCACATGACCTTCCTCCATTCCTCCTCTGGATCATCCAGATGGTCATGGCAACTTCAGACGGGCCCTGGCACATGCGCTGGCTTGAGCAGGGGGACCTTGCGTGCGCTGCAGGATTTCAATCCATGACGGCGTAGTGTGTTACTAATGGTTTCTTTGAGACTGTGGTCCCAGCTCTCTTCAGGTATTGACCAGGTACTGCCGTGTAGTTCTGGGCTGATCCCTCACCTTCCTCATGATCATTGATGCCCACGAGGTGAGATCTTGCATGGAGCCCCAGCAAGGGGTGATTGACCGTCATCTTGAACTTCTTCCATTTTCTAATAATTGCGCCCAAGTTGTTGCCTTCTTCTCACCAAGCTGCTTGCCTATTGTTGTAGCCCATCCAGCTTGTGCAGGTCTACAATTTTATCCCTGATGTCCTTACACAGCTCTCTGGTTTGGCCATTGTGGAGATGTTGGAGTCTGTTTGATTGAGTGTGTTGACAGGTGTCTTTATACAGGTAACGAGTTCAAACAGGTTCAGTTAATCAGGTAATGAGTGGAGAACAGGAGGGCTTCTTAAAGAAAACCTAACAGGTCCTGTGAGAGCCGGAATTCTACTGGTTGGTAGGTGATCAAATACTTATGTCATGCATAAAATGCAAATAATTACTTAAAAATCATACAATTGTATTTCTGGATTTTTGTTTTAGATTCACGTCTCTCACAGTTGAAGTGTACCTATGATAAAAATTACAGACCTCTACATGCTTTGTAAGTAGGAAAACTGCAAAATCGCAGTGTATCAAATACTTGTTCTCCCCACTGTATATCCCTCACTTACTTAAGCGTCAGCTATCAGAGCAGCTTACCGATCGCTGCAGCTGTTACACAGCCCATCTGTAAATAGCCCATCCCAACCAACTTCTTACCTCATCCGCCATATTTGTTTTGTTTTTTCTGCTCTTTTGCACACCGCGTATTTCTACTTGCACATTCTCATCTGCACATACAGTTGAAGTCGGAAGTTTACAATACACTTAGGTTGGTGTCATTAAAACACGTTTTTCAACCACTCCACAATTTCTTGTTAACAAACTATAGTTTTGGCAAGTCGTTTAGGGCACCTACTTTTGTGCATGACACAAGTCATTTTCCCAACATTTGTTTACAGACAGATTATTTCACTATAATTCACTGTATCAGCAATTCCAGTGGGTCAGAAGTTTACATACACTAAGTTGACTGTGCCTTTAAACAGCTTGGAAAATTCCAGAAAATTATGTCATGGCTTTAGAAGCTGTCAATTGGAGGTGTACCTGTGGATGTATTTCAAGGCCTACCTTCAAACTCAGTGCCTCTTTGCTTGACATCATGGGAAAATCAAAAGAAATCAACCAAGACCTCCACAAGTCTGGTTCATCCTTGGGAGCAATTTCCAAACGCCTGAAGGTACCACGTTCATCTGTACAAACAATAGTACACAAGTATAAACAACATTGGACCACGCAGCCGTCATACCGCTCTCCTAGAGTTGAACGTACTTTGGTGCGAAAAGTGCAAATCAATCCCAGGACAACAGCAAAGGACCTTGTGAAGATGCTGGAGGAAACAGGTACCAAAGTATCTATATCCACAGTAAAACGAGTCCTATATCGACATAACCTGAAAAGCCACTCAGCAAGGAAGAAGCCACTGCTGCAAAACCGCCATAAAAAAGCCAGATTACGGTTTGCAACTGCACATGGGGACAAAGATCGTGCTTTTTGGAGAATTATTATATTATTATATAAAGTGGCATTGTTTAAAGTGACTAGTGATACATTTATTACATCCAATTTGTAATTATTAAAGTGGCTAGAGATCTGAGTCAGTATGTTAGCAGCAGCCACTCAATGTTAGTGATGGCTGTTTAACAGTCTGATGTCCTTGAGATAGAAGCTGTTTTTCAGTCTCTCAGTCCCAGCTTTGATGCACCTGTACTGACCACGCCTTTTGATGATAGCGGGGTGAACAGGCGGTGGCTCGGTTGGTTGTTGTCCTTGATGATCTTTTTGTTATGTTTGGAGGAAAAAGGGGGAGGCTTGCAAGCCGAAGAACACCATCCCAACCGTGAAGCATGGGGGTGGCAGCATCATGTTGTGGGGGTTCTTTGCTGCACTTCACAAAATAGATGGCATCATGAGGATGGAAAATTATGTGGATATATTGAAGCAACATCTCAAGACATCAGTCAGGAAGCCAAAGCTTGGTCGCAAATGGGTCTTCCAAATGGACAATGACCCCAAGCATACTTCCAAAGTTGTGGCACAATGGCTTAAGGACAACAAAGTCAAGGTATTGGAGTGGCCACCATAAAGCTCTGAAAAATATGTGGGTAGAACTGAAAAAGCATGTGCGAGCAAGGAGGCCTACAAACCTGACTCAGTTACACCAGCTCTGTGAGGAGGAATGGGACAAAATGTATTGTGGGAAGCTTGTGGAAGGCAACCCGAAACGTTTGACCGAAGTTAAACAATTTAATGGCAATGCTACCAAATACTAATTGAGTGTATGTAAACTTCTGACCCACTGGGAATGTGATGAAAGAAATAAAGCTGAAATAAATCATTATCTCTACTATTATTCTGACATTTCACATTCTTAAAATAAAGTGGTGATCCTAACTGACCTAAGACAGGGAATTTTTACTAGGATTAAATGTCAGGAATTGTGAAAAACTAAGTTTAAATGTATTTGGCTAAGGTGTATGTAAACTTCTGACTTCAACTGTTAATCACTCCAGTGTAAATTGCTAAATTGTAATTACTTCGCCACTATTGGCCTATTTATTGCCTTACCTCCTTACTTAATTTCCACACACTGTATACAGATTTTTCTATTGTGTTATTGACTGTACGATTGTTTATCCCATGTGTTGTTTTTGTCACACTGCTTTGCTTTGTCTTGGCCAGGTCGCAGTTGTAAATGAGAACTTGTTCTCAACTGGCCTACCTGGTTAAATAAAGGTGAAAGAAAAAAMAAAAAAAMAAAAAGAAAAGTGCCGTATAGCTTTGGGCTAGGTAGAGATTGTGTAGACTTGTTGTTTTCTTACAGTAAGTCAGTGTTCAGCGATTTTAATGTTTGTTAAACTCAAATTAACTATGTTGAGTACACTGTCTGCAGTACCTTGTTAGGCTGAAGGATAGGTGTGCCTTCTCAGCATATTTAGCCTGTGTTTAAACATTCATGCGTGCGCACACGCACACACGTATACATACACACACATACAGTACATCTGTACATTGAGTGCCTTGCTTTGTCATTCAGTAATTCTGTAGGCCTTTGTACTCAGACCGACCAACAAGTCAATAGCATACGCTCACTGCATTGTGTACTCAGTTAGTAGACTGTGTTAGCACAAACTTGCCTCTTTCTGTCGAGTGGTACAGTAGCAACCTACAGTATGAATACTATACATTTAACCTGAAGTATTTGAACATATTTTAAAAAGAGAAATTAAGGAATATCAAGAAWGGAAGGCAAAAGTGATCAAGCGTCATTGAATGAGTGTGTCAGCGAGCAAGGCCTGCATTTGTTTGTCTCTGCAAGAAAGACAATGGGAGAAATAAAGAGAGATGTGGAGAGGTAGGAGAAGTGAGTAGTGAATGAGATAACGAGAGACTGAAAGGTGGTTGGAGCGAGAGAGAGAGAAAAGGAGACAAAGGGTAGAGAAAGACATCTAGAAAGAGAGAGTGATGGAGGATAGAGGTTGAAGGAGTGTGAGCATGCAACAATAGAGAGACACACAGGGACAGGAGGGGATGGAGAGTGGGGAGAGGAAGGACCCACAGTGACAACTAATATCTCCGCTCAATTGACTTATAACTACAATGGTTAAATGTCACTATTTTGACATATTGTAATGAAACTGTACTGTATAGACAGTCTGTTTTCTCCCTCATTGAATTGGGTAGTGTTTCAAAGCACTGACGGGGCTTCGAATAAGCACAGACAGCAATTCTCTYCAGCTAGTTTGACAATGAAGCTAGAGAACATTTTAAATTGTGTGAGGTAGACTGGGGAGCGAGGAAGCTTGTTATTTTCATACTCGCTTTCTTTTTACCCCCCAAAGACGTAGTGAATTTACCGCTAGAGCACGGTACGCTATCTCAAAGGACACATGCAGAGTCAAATGATTCTCCTTTCCCTCTGAACTATTTCCAGTTTCATTAGAAAAAAAAGAGAAATGCTGTATAGCTTTGGGCTCAGTAGAGATTGTGTAGACTGTTGGTGTTGTTGTTCTCTTACAGTAAGTCAGTGTTCAGCGATTTTAATGTCTGTTAAACTCAAATTATCTATGTGGAGTACACTGTCTGCTGTACCTTGTTAGGCTGAAGGATAACTGTGCCTTCTCAGCATATTTAGCCTGTGTTTAAACATTCATACACATGCATAAATGAAACACACACATGCACACACACACACACACACACACACACACACACACACAACACACACAACACACACACACACACACACACACACACACACACACACACACACACACACACACACACACACACACACACACACACACACACACACACACAACACACACACACACACACACACACACACACACACACACACACACACACAAAACACACACACACACACCAAACACACACACATACACATACACTGACAATAGTACTGAGCACAATTTTCAATCAATTCCTGTGTTTAGTCTTTGTGGGTGTAACAGTGAGACACATACTGTACAGGTGTAGGATCTTAATTTGATCACCCTGTTGCAGGACAACTTTCAATGCATGACATTTAAAACTGGTAGTGTATTTTAGGTTTTAGAAGGCTTCTGAAGTTCGTAATTTCCACTTTTGAATTTCAGACTTGATTTTCCCTTACGAAAAATGTATGAATGCCTACAAATATGTCATGAATTATAATCCACATGGTATTCACATCTCCTGTTGCTACATGATTATTTTCCTGCTGTAGCAAACTGGCTCACATTAAGATCCTACATCTGTACAATGAGTGCCTTGCCTTGTCAGAGAGAGAAAGAGAGACAAAGGGTAGACAAAGACATCTAGAAAGAGAGAGTGATGGAGGATAGAGGTGTAAGGAGTGTGAGACATGCAACAATAGAGAGACACACAGGGAGAGGAGGGGATGGAGAGTGGGGAGAGGAAGGACCCACAGTGACAACTAATATCTCAGCTCAATTGACTTATAACTACATGGTTAAATGTCACTATTTTGACATATATAAAGACGCTTGTTGTGTTGAATTGTTCTGGCTCACTGGGGAGCTAATGTCGGAGGACTGTTAGTGAGGATCCTGTGTGTGTGTGTGTGTGTGTGTGTGTGTGTGTGTGTGTGTGTGTGTGTGTGTGTGTGTGTGTGTGTGTGTGTGTGTGTGTGTGTGTGTGTGTGTGTGTGTGTGTGTGGTGTGTGTGCGTGCGTGCGTGCGTGCGTGCGTGCGTGTGTCTGTCGGTCGATACCACATGTCACACGAGGGAGAAAACAAAGGGAAAAACATGATGTGGTATTACTCAGTTGTTAAATTCCTCCTTCTCCACTTCTATTAGCCTACCACACATTCTTGTATGGACATTTCGACAAGAGTGTTCCGATAAAATTCCAGTCAGGTCAAGCATTGTACATTTGCTGACATTATTGGTTGAGAACTCTTTATCCTAAACCCTCCACGTTTGAGTAGACCCAAAATGTGACGTCCTTTCTTAGTGACGACTGCACACGTTCACTCAGTAAAACCCATGCTTTTCATAATTATTTATCCACAGTCGTTCTCCTTCATTTTCTTGAAAAATCAACAAACTTCACAGATGCAGCTTTTCTACAGTAACACCAATGTTACACTAGTGTTATTAGTTATTGGACAAGATGGTACAAGGCTTACAGTAGCAATGGTCATCAAAATTGTTCAAAGTTTTTTCTTTTTTATTATAATAAATGCAACAGTTGGAGAATGGATGAAATTAATCCAAACTCTTTGAATTTTAAAAATCCATCAGGTATTGGATGAATTATAGCACATAAAATATTTTACTGGCAGGGACAAAAAATGAGTTCAGGGATTTTGGTGTAAATTCAGGTAAAATGTATTGTCAAATTTTCCAGTTTTTTCTTAGAATGCACTCATATATACATTTTGTAATGGTATCAGGTATTTATTTTATATTATGTGTTAAAATAACGAATGATGTGCCTAATTTGCATAAATACACTGGTGTATTTGCAAATATAAATTCATTAACCTAAAGGGGCTGGATCCACAAAAACGTCCTCTGTCTAGGTCTACCTCCACTCACCTGAGCTGTCTAGACTGACTCATTAATTACTGTTGTTGTCATGTTCAGTTGAATAATTCAACAAGTGTGTCAATAGCAGGATACCCTCAGATAGAACATGAACATGTTTGGCTCTAGATTACACATATCTATACATACTTTACATTGTTTGAGAGATCAGGCAAAATATCACTATAAACCGAGTGTTCATTTTCGGAAATTGCTTTTATTTCAGTGCATCTAATTTGGAAACATACATGTATCAACTGTATTAAATTATTACTTTTTTCAATTCCACAATAACTGTACTGGTATTCATAGCTGACTTTGAGAAGGTCTTTAATAAAGTACGACTGGACAATTTAAATTTTGGGGAATTTCTTAAACAATGGGTCAAAGTTATGTCTAGTAACCCCAGCTGTAAAATAGCCAATAATGGCTACTTCTCCAAAGGTATTAAATTGATAAGAGGAGTAAAACAAGGTTGTTATAACGGCTGTCGTCGGTGGAAGAAGGTGAGGACCAAGGTGCAGCGTGATAAGTGTTCGTGATATTTAATAATAATCAAAACTGAACACTGAACAACAAAACAACAAAGAAACAACCGAAACAGTTCTATCTGGTGCAGACACACAAAGACTGAAAATAACCACCCACAAAACCCAACAGAAAACAGGCTACCTAAATATGGTTCCCAATCAGAGACAATGACTAACACCTGCCTCTGATTGAGAACCATATCAGGCCAAACGAGAAAACCAACACAGAAACACAAAACATAGATAACCCACCCAACTCACGCCCTGACCACACTAAAACAAAGAAAATACAAAAGAACTATGGTCAGAACGTGACAGTTGTCTGCTATCGGCATATCTATTTATTATGGCCATCGAAATGTTAGCTATTAAAATCAGATCCAACAATAATATCAAGGGGTTAGAAATACAGGGCTTAAAAACAAAGGTGTCATTGTACGCTGACGGTTCATGTTGTTGTTTTTTTGCAATTTGGATCCCTGCACATCCTCATAGAGGATCTAGATCATTTTTCTAACCTCTCTGGATTAAAACTGAATTATAATAAGTAAACCATATTACGTATTCGATCTCTAAAAATTCAAACTTTTACATTACTGTGTAGTTTACCAATAAAGTGGTCCAATGGTGAAGTGGACATACTTGTTATTCATATCCCGAAATAAAAAAATGATCTCACTAGAATTTTTTTTTATAGAAAGTTAGTGACTTCTTACAAGGTAGTGTCACGCCCTGACCTTAGAGATCCTTTTTATGTCTCTCTTTTGGTTTGGTCAGTGCGTGAGTTGGGGTGGGCATTCTATGTCTGGTGTTCTATGTTTTCTTTTCTGTATGTTTGGCCGGGTGTGGTTCTCAATCAGAGGCAGCTGTCTATCGTCGTCTCTGATTGAGAACCATACTTAGGTAGCCTTTTCCCACCTGTGTTGGTGGGTAGTTGTTTTCTGTTTTGTGTTGTTTCACCTGACAGGACTGTTTCGTTTCTTACATTCTCTTTGTTATTTTGTTTCGTGTTCTGTTATAATAAATTAACATGGACACTTACCACGCTGCGTTTTGGTCCGATCCTGACTATTCTTCATCAGACGAAGAAGAACGTTACAGGTAGGGGTGGTATACGGAAGATAGCCCTATTTGGTAAAAGACCAAGTCCATATTATGGCTAGAACAGCTCAAATAAACAAAGAGAAACAACAGTCCATCATTACTTTAAGACATGAAGGTCAGTAAATACCGAACATTTCAAGAACTTTGAACATTTCTTCAGGTGCAGTCGCAAAAACCATCAAGCGCTATGATGAAACTGGCTCTCATGAGGACCGCCACAGGAATGGGAGACCCAGAGTTACCTTTGCTGCAGAGGATAAGTTCATTAAATTTACCAGCCTCAGAAATTGCAGCCCAAATAAATGCTTCACAGAGTTCAAGTAAAAGACACATCTCAAAATCAACTGTTCATAGGAGACTGCGTGAATCAGGCCTTCATGGTCGAATTGCTGAAAGGAAACCACCACTAAACAACACCAATGAGAGGAAGAGACTTTCTTGGGCCAAGAAACACGAGCAATGGACATTAGACCGGTGGAAAACTGTCCTTTGGTCTGATGAGTCCAAATTGGAGATTTTTGGTTCCAACCGCCATGACTTTGTGAGACACAGAGTAGGTGAACGGATGATCTCTGCATGTATACTTTCCACCGTGAAGTGTGATGGTGTGGGGGTGCTTTGCTGGTGACACTGTCAGTGATTTATTTAGAATTCAAGTAACACTTAACCAGCATGGCTACTGCAGCATTCTGCAGCGATACGCCATCCCATCTGGTTTGCACTTAGTGGGACTATCATTTGTTTTTCAACAGGACAATGATCCTGCACACGTCCAGGCTGTGTAAGGGCTATTTGACCAAGAAGGAGAGTGATGGAGTGCTGCATCAGATGACCTGGCCTTCACAATCCTCCGACCTCAACCCAATTGAGATGGTTTGGGATGAGTTGGACGGCAGAGTGAAGGAAAAGCAGCCAACAAGTGCTCAGCATATGTGGGAACTTCTTCAAGACTGTTTTTAATGCACTGCAGGTGAAGCTGGTTGAGAGAATGCCAAGAGTTTGCAAAGCTGTCATCAAGGCAAGGTGGCTGCTTTGAAGAATCTAAAATCTAAAAAATATTTTGATTTGTTTAACACTTTTTTGGTTACTGCATGATTTCATATGTGTTATTTCATGGTTTTGATGTCTTCACTATTATTATACAATGTAGAAAATTGTCAAAATACAGAAAAACCCTTGAATGAGTAGGTGTGTCTAAACTTTTGACTGGTACTGTAAATTAGAAGCACAGTGGCCAGGAAATCTCCCAAGAAAGGCAGGAACCTAGGAAGAAACCTAGAGAGGAACCAGGCTTTGAGGGGTGACCAGTCCTCTTCTGTCTSTGCCGGGTGGAGATTATAAGAGTACATGGCCAAATTGTTCTTCAAGATGTTCTAAAATGATCAGCAGGGTCAAATAATCAAGGCTGTATCACAATGATTGGGAGTCCCATAGGGCGGCACACAATTGGCCCAGTGTTGTTTGGCCGGTGTAGGCCATCATTGTAAATAAGAATTTGTTGTTAACTGACTTGCCTAGTTAAATAAAGGTTAAATAAAAAATATAAATAATAATAATAATCCCCGTGGTTGTAGAGGGTGCAGCAGGTTATTACCTCAGGAGTAAATGTCAGTTGGCTTTTCATAGCTGAGCATAGTCGAGACAGCAGGTGCGGTAAAGAGAGAGAGAGAGAGTGTCAATAACTGATTTCACCTGTATTCCTACACTTTGGACTTCGAACTCAATCTCAGCTTTGTTAGAAATATGCTCAAGAAAAAATATTTTATATATTTTCCCCACTAGCATTAGACAACTATACAGAAAACCCCTGAAACTGTTACAATTTGTTACGTTACAGACGTATTCTAAAATGGATAAAACATTTTTTATCCTTATCAATCAACAAACAATGCGAAAACAGGTTTTTCAACTTTTTTGTAAATGTATTAAACAGACACCTTATTTACACAAGTATTCAGACCCTTTGCTATGAGACTCGAAATTGAGCTCCCGTGCATGTTGTTTCCATTGATCATCCTTGAGAAGTTTCTACAACTTGATTGGAGTCCATCTGTGATAAATTCAGTTGATTGAACATGATTGGGAGAGGCACACACCTGTCAATGTAAGTTCCCACAGTTGATAGGGCATGTCAGAACAAAAATCAAGCAATGAATTGTCCATAGAGCTTCGAGACAGGATTGTGTCGAGGCACAAATCTGGGGAATGGTACCAAACATGTCTGCAGCATTGAAGGTCCCCAAGAATACAGTGGTCTCGATAATTCTTAAATGGAAGAAGTTTGGAACCAAACTGAGTTTGGTCAGGGAGGTGACCAAAAACCCGATGGTCACTCTGACATAGCTCCAGACTTCCTCTACGGTGATGGGAGAACCTTCCAGAAGCACAACCATCTCTGCAGTACTCCACCAATCAGGCATTTATGGTAGGGTGTCCAGATGGAAGCCACTCCTCAGTACAAAGGTACATGAAGGCCCTCTTGGAGTTTGCCAAAACGCACCTAAACACTCTCAGACCATGAGAAACCAAGATTGAAAACTTTGGAATGAATGCCAAGCGTCACGTCTGAAGGAAATCTGGCACCATCCCTACGGTGAAGTATGGTGGTGGCAGCATCATGCTGTGGGGATGTTTTTCAGTGGCAGGGACTGGGAGATTAGTCAGGGTCGAGGGAAAGATGAATGGAGCAAAGTACGGAGAGATCCTTGATGAAAACCTGCTCCAGAGCGCTCAGGAACTCAGACTGGGGCGACGGTTCACCTTCCAACAGGACAACTACCCTAAGCACACAGCAAAGACAACGCAGGAGTCTCTGAATGTCTCTGAATGTCTCTGAATGTCCTTGAGTGCCCCAACCAGAGCCCGGACTTGAACCCGATCTAACATCTCTGGAGAGACCTGAAAATAGCTATGCGTCATCGCTCTCCGTCCAACCTGACAGAGCTTTTTTCACCTTTATTTAACCAGGTAGGCAAGTTGAGAACAAGTTCTCATTTACAACTGTGACCTGGCCAAGATAAAGCAAAGCAGTTCGACACATATAACAACACAGAGTTAAACTTGGAGTAAAACAAACATACAGTCAATAATACAGTAGAAAAATAAGTCTATGTACAATGTGAGCAAATGAGGTGAGATAAGGGAGGTAAAAGGCGATAAATAGGCCATGGTGGTGAAGTAAATACAATATAGCAATTAAAACACTGGAATGGTAGATTTAACAGTAGATGAGTTTGCAAAGCAGAAATACTGGGGTGCAAAGGCGCAAAATAAATAAATACAGTAGGGGAAGAGGTAGTTGTTTGGGCTATTTATAGATGAGCTATGTACAGGTGAAGTGATCTGTGAGCTGTTCTGACAGCTGGTGCTTAAGCTAGTGAGGGAGATAAGTGTTTCCAGTTTCAGAGATTTTTGTAGTTCGTTCCAGTCATTGGCAGCAGAGAACTGGAAGGAGAAGCGGCCAAAGGAGGAATTGGCTTTGGGAAGACAAGTGAGATATACCTGCTGGAACGTGTGCTATGGGTGGGTGCAGCTATGGTGACCAGCGAGCAGAGATAAGGCGGGACTTTACCTAGCAAGGTCTTGTAGATGACCTGGAGCCAGTGGCTTTGGCGATGAGTATGAAGTGAGGGCCAGCCAACGAGAGCGTACAGGGTGCAGTGGTGGGTGGTATATGGGGCTTTGGTGACAAAACGGATGGCACTGTGATAGACTGCATCCAATTTGTTGAGTAGGGTGTTGGAGGCTATTTTGTAAATAACATCGCCGAAGTCGAGGATCGGTAAGATGGTCAGTTTTACGAGGGTATGTTTGACAGCATGAGTGAAGGATGCTTTGTTGCGAAATAGGAAGCCAATTCTAGATTTAACTTTGGATTGGAGATGTTTTATGTGAGTCTGGAAGGAGAGTTTACAGTCTAACCAGACACCTAGGTATTTGTAGTTGTCCACATATTCTAAGTCAGAACCGTCCAGAGTAGTGATGCTGGACGGGCTGGCAGGTGCAGGCAGCGATCGGTTGAAGAGCATGCATTTAGTTTTACTTGCATTTAAGAGCAATTGGAGGCCACGGAAGGAGAGTTGTATGGCATTGAAGCTCGTCTGGAGGGTTGTTAACACAGTGTCCAAAGAAGGGCCAGAAGTATACAGAATGGTGTCGTCTGCGTAGAGGTGGATCAGAGACTCACCAGCAGCAAGAGCGACAACATTGATATATACAGAGCAGAGTGTCGGCCCAAGAATTTAACCCTGTGGCACCCCCATAGAGACTGCCAGAGGCCCGGACAACAGGCCCTCAGATTTGACAAACTCAACTCTGTCGGAGAAGTAGTTGGTAAACCAGGCGAGGCAGTCATTTGAGAAACCAAAGCTGTTTAGTCTGCCGATGAGGATGTGGTGATTGAGTCGAAAGCCTTGGCCACGTCAATGAATACGGCTGCACAGTATTGTTTCTTATCGATGGCGGTTAATATATCATTTAGGACCTTGAGCGTGGCTGAGGTGCACCCAGGACCAGCTCTGAAACCAGATTGCATAGCGGAGAAGGTATGGTGGGATTCGAAATGGTCGGTGATCTGTTTGTTAACTTGGGCTTTTGAAGACCTTAGAAAGGCAGGGTAGGATAGATATAGGGCTGTAGCAGTTTGGGTCAAGAGTGTCCCCCCCCTTTGAAGAGCTTGAGAGGATCTTTGGAGAAGAAAGGGAGAAACTACCCAAATACAGGTGTGCCAAGCTTGTGGCTTTGTACCCAAGAAGACTCAAGGCTGTAATCACTGCTAAAGGTGCTTCAACAAAGTACTGAGTAAAGGGTCTGAATACTTATGTAAATGTGATATTTCACATTTAAACCCTTTTTTTTGGTTTGTCATTATTGGGTATTGTGTGTAGATTGATGAGGGGGAAAAAACAATTTAATCAATTTTAGAATAAGGCTGTAACCTAACAAAATGTGAAAAAGGCAAGGGGTCTGAATACTTTCTGAATGCACTGTACGTACAGTGCCTTCAGAAAGTATTCATGCCCCTTGACTTATTCTACATTATGTTGTGTTACATCCTGATTTCAAAATGTATTAAATATACTGTATATATTTTTTTAAATCTCTCACCCATCTACAGAACACACAATACCTCATAATGAAAAGTGAGAACATGTTTTTAGAAATGTTTTGCAAATGTATTGACAATGGAATAAAGAAATATCACATTTACATGAGTATTCACACCCCTGAGTCAGTACATTGTAGAAGCACCTTAGGTGACATTACAGCTTTGAGTTGTCTTGGGTATGTCTGTATCAGGTTTACGCATCTGATTTTGGGGATTTTCTTCCATTCTTCCTTGCAGACTTTCTCAACCTCTGTTAATTTAGATGGGAAGCAGTGAACAGCAATCTTCAAGTCTTTCCACAGATTTTCAATGGGATTCAAGTCTGGACTTTGGCTTGATCACTCAAGGACTTTCACATTATTGTTCTGAAGCCATTCCAACGTTGCTTTGACTGTATTTTGGTGACATTGTCCTGTTGGAACTGATATCTTCTCCCCAGTCTAAGCTCGTTTGCACTCTGAAGTAGGTTCTCATCAAGGATTTGCCTTTATTTGGCTCCATTCATTGTTACCTGTGTCCTTTCCAGAACTCCAATTTCCTGCCACTGAAAAGCTTCCACATAGCACGATGCTGCCACCACCACACTTGGTGTTAGATGGGTGAGGAGTTGTGCCTGGTTTTCTCCAGACCTAGCACTTAGCATTCAGGCCAAAAAGTTACATTTTTGACTCATCAGACCACAGAATCTTTTGCCTTATGATGTCTTGCACGTGCCTTTTTGCATACTACTGGCGTACTGTCATGTGCCTGTTTCCCAGGAGTGGCTTCCGTCTGGCCACTCTCCCATAAAGCCCAGATTGGTGAAGTGCTGTAGAGACTGCTGTCCTTCTGGCAGACTGCTGTCCATCTCAGCCAAGGAACTCTGTAATTCTGTCAAAGTGTTCTTTGGGTTCTTGGTCACCTCCCTGACCAAGGTCCTTCTTGCCCGGTTGCTCAGCTTGATCGGACGGCCAGCTCTAGGCAGAGTCTAGATGATGGAGACCACTGTGCTATTGGATACTTTCAACACTCAAGAAATTGTTTTATACCCTTCCTCAGATATATGCCTCATCACAATTCTATTTCTGAGATCTACAGATCCTTGGACTTCATGGTATAGTTTCTGCTCTGACATGCACTGTCAATTGTGGGACCTTATATAGACAGGTGCGTTTCTGTGTAAATCATGTCCAAACAATTGAATTGGCCACAGGTGGACTCCAATCATGTTGTAGTGACATCTCAAGGAGGATCAAAGGAAATTAGATGTACCTAAGCTAAATTTGGAGTGTCATAGCAAAGGAGTGTGAATACTTATGTAAATTAGATATTTCTGTATTTAATTTTCTATACATTTGAACAAATTCAAAAATATGTTTTCACTTTGTCGTTATGGAGTATTGTGTGTAGAGGGTTGAGAAAAAATATATTTAATAAATGTTTTTTTCAGGCTGTAACAAAATGTGGAATAAGTCAAGGGGTATAAATACTTTCTGAAGGCACTGTAAATGAAATCAATAATGAGAGAAATGTTATATTAATTGATAACTAAAACAGCACTGCAGAAGGCACTCTTTTGCTAAGTGCATAGATCTAGTATAGTTACTGAATGTGTAGGATAATGCTACAGACTTTGTGGCGCAGCAGAAAGATCTGCTCAACTAAAATCCAGAGGTTTTGTGTTCAAATCACAGGTCAGATCATATTTTAGCTGAACTGCATACCACTTGTTTAAAAACCCATACCATTTCATGCTTTACTTATAATGGTTTGGGATGGTTTGAAGAACCCTTTTGGAACCCTTTTTTTCTAAGAGCTTGTGTAGTTTCATGGTATCAAGTTGACATTGTTGTCAAATTTATTTCACATGAGATCATGTTTTCCTGTTGCTTTTATATGTTATCACATAATATCTCCATATAGTTGCATTTGGTTTTGCTTTATAACTTTTTAGTTGGCTGAGTGCGTCCTCTTCCCCCATCTCTCTCTCCAGTGTCCTCCAAATTGAACATCCCTGGGAGCTACACAAAACCGCTAATGTGTCAAAGAGATGTCGGAACACAAGTTCCAGTAATCTTGATCATAATGAAATTTGTTGAGTTCAGTCAAAAGCTGCTGTTTTCCAGCTACCCTAGGTCGCACACATCAAGGCAGAGACTTCAGAGGCTGAGGAAGAAAGTTTGATTCCAGCAGAGGAACAACGAAAAAGGCTGTTTGCCACTAATTGGGTTCTGTTCGCTTCCCCCAGATTGTAATAATAATTGGGTACTTCAAGTCTGTAGATGAGAAAGCTTAGGAACCTTCATCTTTAAAGTAGGGGTAAGCTGAGACGCTAAGTACTGTAGCTTAGCATCATTTACCACCCACCCGAAGGTAGTGAGCGATTGATTACACAAATACTACCTGGTATAATGTAAACATACATTTGAAGAGCTTTGAAGAAGATACGTTATCTAGAATTCAAAGTTTCTCTTTTAAGTAAAATCAAAGTGAAAATATTCCTCTGCCATTGTAGTCTGTGCACTAACCTGTGTTTTAAACAGAAGTGGAAAGCACTTAGAAAACATGACATACACCATTTAGCAAATCTCAGCCAATTGTTTCCAGAGAGGAAAACATAACCGAATAGCTCTTGATCAGACAGGTGATCCGCTTATAATGGATGATATTCCCAGTGGTGTTAATAGTTAATTGATAATTGAGGTATATGAAGATGCTCATTAAATCATAGCCAATAACCCTGCCTATAGGGTTGCATGCCGTTTATTAAGATACAAGCCTCCTGAGTGTTTTAAAGCTTCCCACAACTGAAATGCACTCTGAAATGAATCATGAATATGAAAAATATGCTTAACTCATATTACCTTCCCACTGGTTACAAATGTAAAGTCAATGTCTATTCCACGTTGGTTCAACGTAATTACATTGAAATTATGTGGAAACAACATTGATTCAACCAGTATGTGCCCAGTGCGTTACTAGAAATGCCGGGCCTTGAGGGACCCCACTTTGAGCCAATGACTAGTCATTTTGACTATAACATTCTACCAGTCTAATAAATGCATTTCATATATAGAAAAATGATCCTTTGGTTGTGTTTATGAAGGTCTTGGGTAACATTAGAATACCCAACCAAAAAATATTTGCAAGAAATTTCATGACTTTATGTTAATGTAGGCATTCTGCTGCCATGCATGGAACAATGGTTATTCTTGGAAAATGTTGGCAATGGTAAGTCTTTCGGAAAACTCAGATTCTGTTTTTTTCTGATACTATATATAAATGTCTTACCTGCATGTGACTGTAGGAAGATTTGAAAAAGTCACTTTTTGGTGCTCTGTTATCAAAATAATTCTAAACATGACATATCTTTGTCACGTCTACTCCCGCTCCTGCGCTCGACGTTGCCGGTTTACTAACCACCGGTCCTGGCAAGCATCGTCAGTTGCAGCTGGACGTCATTACTACCTTGATTACTTACCATTTATCTAGCACTCTGGTCTGTCAGTCATCAGGTAGTATTGTTCTTTTTCCCCTCCTCAATCTACACACAATACCCCATAATGACAAGCCAAAAACACATCTTTATGACGTGCTTCCCCATCCCCTAAACCCTTTATTCTGGGTTTAGGGGACGTTGGTCTGATGTTACTTAGAACCTTTTAATTCTTCTGCAGTGACACCATAGTCTGAATATTGATATTGGTCATTCCTATGTTGAAGTCTTTTCATGTGTTCTATCACTGTTTTTTCCCTTGTTAGACGCTTCTCTTGTTTTGTGTTCGTTATCATTAAACTCACACTGCACTTGTATCCTGACTGTCATGTTTTGTCTTTGATCATCATGTCTTGTCCCTGTGCTTCCCTCTGCTGGTCTTATTAGGTTCTTTCCCTCTTTCTATCCCTCTCTCTCCTCCTCCCTCTCTCCCTCTCCCGCTCTCTCTCTCTATCGTTCCGTTCCTGCTCCCAGCTGTTTCTCATTCTCCTAACGACCTCAATTACTCTTTCACACCTGTCCCCTATTTTGCCCTCTGATTAGAGTCCCTATTTCTCCCTCTGTTTTCCGCTTCTGTCCTTGTCGGATTCTTGTTTGATGTTTGCTGTCCTGTGTCCTTGTTCCGCCCTGTCGTGTTTTTGCCTTCTTCAGATGCTGCGTGTGAGCAGGTGTCTATGTCAGCTACGGCCTGTGCCTTCCTGAAGCGACCTGCAGTCAGTGGTCGCGTCTCCAGTCGTTCCTCTCTACTGACGAGAGGATTTCAGTTTCCTGTTTTGGATTTACCTTTGATATATCCAGGAGAATCATTGTTAGTTTGATACTGGAATAAAGACTCTGTTTCTATTACGTCGCTTTTGGGTCCTCATTCACCAGCATAACACTGACTTCCTGCATCTATGTTACGGTCCTCTTAAAGTTGCTTATAACACAAATTCTGTTTGAGATATTGAAATTCTAACAACATAAACGTGTTAAATAGACTTGTTAAAGAAAAGTCAAGGATGGAGGGGGGCATGACTTAAGAAATGGCAGAGATATTTAAATGTTTAAATTTTATTAGGATCCAAATTAGAAGTTGCGAAAGCAGCAGCGACTCTTCCTGGGGTCCACACAAAAATGAAACATGACATAATACAGAACAGTAATAGACAATAACAGCTCAAGGACAAAACTACATTAATTTAACGATGGCACACGTAGCCTACGCTAGACACGTGCATGTTCACACACACTCGATGCAGCTCTCCATCGTAATCAGATCAATTCATCTCAATTTATCTCACCACGAGGGAGACATAAATTTAAAATTCACATGCAGTTAAAATGACTGCCTCAGCACTTCTAGTGTTAAGAGTTCTTTACTTATTTACTGCCCCCTTGTGATATGTGATTAATCACAAGCAACAGGTTCATACAGCATATCTGATCAACTGTATGCCATGTAATACTTGTTTAATGCCATGTAATACCTGTCCTAATCGTCATTGGCAGTTCCTGGGCGACTTGTTTCCTCATCTGGTACGGATGAATCTCATAATGACATTTGTAAATGACCTGACAGGCTTATGTGGATGCATGAGCTAACAACTAGCCAATTACATCCTCATTAGCTGGTTGGTCTTAGCGTGACGTGTCACCTCGGGTAACAGGTGTCCCTGCAGTGTAAATAGTGTTTAACACTATCTATGTTTTGTTGGCATAGGTTTGTTTTTATTGGTAGGGTGTCTTATTTGAAGATTATAGATCCACTGAAGTCTCCCCTGTGGTGAGATCAATTGATCTGATGAAGATGGAGAACTGCAGCGAGTGGTTGTAAATATGCATACTGGAAATGCATGTAAGAGCACGTGTCTAGTGTCTATGTATGCTTAGTGTTTAGTGTGTAAATGTTTTTGCACAAGATGTGTTTGAGTGTGTCTACCGTATATGCACATTTGAGTGTGTTTATTCAAGTGTGTGTGATATTTGTGTATAGTGTGTACTTGTATAAGAGTGCTAATCTGTGTGTGTGTGTTTTTTGTGTGTGCTTGCGTACAGGGGACATGCACTGTAGGTGTAAAGGATGTCACACTGCTTGCTTAGCGAGCACCACTTCCTTCGGACTGGGCCATACCTGGTGCGAACTCTTGACCTCTGCCTCACAAACACACGTGACTGCCCCCCTCAAGCATCTTAGCCGATCGAAACACCTCAAAAGCTAGCTAATGAGGCGACACTTCAGGCTGAGGAGTAGGTTTCACACACCCCCATGTGCTTCATTTACCCCTCAAACTTACTCAACAGTGACCCCAGCGCAACTGTAGATCTCTGGGTCATGGCACCACTGTACAGGCTATCACACTTCTTGCTTAGCGAGTCCTACTTCCTCCCGATTCAGGCCATACCTGGCACGAACTCTGGACCTCTGCCTCACAAACACACGTGACCTCCCTCCTCAAGTGCATCTTAGCCGATCACGGCACCTCAAAAAGCTAATGAGGTGACGCAAGCCGGACACTTCAGGCTGAGGAGTAGGTTTCACACATCCCCATGTGCTACATAAGGATAGTGGAGGCTACTGCCTCTAGTACAGTTGAAGTCGGAAGTTTACATACACTTAGGTTGGAGTCATTAAAACACGTTTTTCAACCACTCCAAAAATGTCTTGTTAACAAACTATAGTTTTGGCAAGTCGGTTAGGACATCTACTTGTGCATGACACAAGTCATTTTTCCAACAATTGTTTACAGAGAGATTATTTCATTTATAATTCACTGTATCACAATTCCAGTGGGGTCAGAAGTTTACATACACTAAGTTGACTGTGCCTTTAAACAGCTTGGAAAATTGCAGAAAATGATGTCATGACGTTAGAAGCTTCTGATAGGCCAATTGGAGGCGTACCTGTGGATGTATTTCAAGGCTTACCTTCAAACTCAGTGCCTCTTTGCTTGACATCATGGGAAAATCAAAAGAAGATCAGCCAAGACTTCAGAAAAATGCGGCACTGGTGTGCTTTAGGACCATGCGGACGCCTCAGAGCGGTCGGGCAGGCTGTTTTCACCGATTTCAGTCGGCTGGATTTAGGACTGCATGGACACCACAAGACCAGCATGATAGAGATAAACAGAGGCATGTGTTGTCTGTGTTGCACTTTTTTTCTGAGTTTTAAAAGCAAGCAGAGCAGAAACTAGCTACTCTTTAGTTGACTGATCTAGCTGGCAAGGTAACTGCTGTTTGACAGAGAAAAAAAATCCCCAGTGCTGAGGGTAGGGTAGGGTAACTGACATGTTACGTTAGCTAATGTTTCATCCCCTCTTGACTGAAGTGAATGAACTATTAGCAGCTAGTTAGCTAGCTAGTAGCTACCACAGCCAGTTCAGCTCCAGCTAGCCTCTAGCTATCTGTCAAGTAGCAGTTTCTAAAAGCTGTGTATGGAAATGTTTTGTAGCTTTTGTTTTGTCCCATTTCAACAGAAGTACATTTGATGACTTACCATTGTACCATTAACTATAGCTAGCCACAAGTTGGCTAACGTTAGCTAGCTAGCTGGCTCACTGAAACCAACAGCCAAACAATTGAAGACCGATATTCTGACGTTTTTTCAGCACAATGTAAGTTTTTATTAGTCACTATAGCAATTTAACTTTATTGATCTGTCAGTTTCCCTAGCTTATCCCCTACTTTCATACTGACACGGTATAAACAGCTATACAGGCTTCACTGTCATGGTGTACAGTCAGTACACAACAATATGCTCATCATGTCTTAGCAGGATCAGATGGTGCCAGGTGTCCATTCAGGGTCAGACAGCCAGGGAAGGCCAGTCTACGAAGCTCTGTTGAATTTTGCAGTATATTAAAACAATCAGTGAACGGATACAAAGTCTGTGAATCTGTGAATTATGGTCATTTCAGTTATTGAACCATTGATTCTATTCTTGGATAATATAATGTATAAATGTACACCAAGGTAATTCTTTGTCATGCCTCATCTGAGCAGGATCAGATGGTGACAGGAGTCTCATCAGGGTCAGGCAACCAGGGAAGACCAGTCGGTGACAGCGCTGAGGAGAACTTTTGCAGATACAACACATTATTCACTCTGTGCAGCAAACACTGGACAAGCAAGAAGCTTCAAAGATTGAAAATATTTTAAGGCAGTCTGCCAAACCTCTAAAGTTGATTACCAAACTGTGTCAAGGGTTGATAGAGTATTTTCCCGATGACACAAAATATGTAAAACAAAAATGTAAGGAAGACTGGGAGATGCTATTGATGATGAATGGATACAGATATGTTAAATGCCCAGTCATGTTTATGTAATCTCACACATAAATTACTGCATTTTAAGACGATCCATAGAATGTACTATATGCCAGTGAAACTGAATATCATACTCTCAGAAATGTTATTCCTCTGCTGGAGGTGTAAAACACAAAAGGGGACATATTTCCATATGGTATGGCTGGCTGAATTCTGGCAAAGAGTATGTTCTTTTATCTCAAAATGTCTACACCTTCTCCCTTTTCCCTGTTTTTGTTTGCTTGGAAATGTTGATACTGGAGACTGTTATCAGAAGAAACTGTGTAACCTAGCATTTATAATGGCTAAAAAATGCATTGCCATTAATTGGAAGGTTGGTTATCCTCCCACAATGGATGGAAGAAATGTCAAGTTATGTATCACTGGATGCCTGATATGAAATACTGTACAACAAAAGGAGTCTGTATTGAAAACATGCCCACGTCAGGCGAGATACCTATTTAGGCAATCCCTAGCTTCTGGGCTGCTCAGTCCTGGCCCTATGGGTCTGCTGTCCTGTTGGTTGTCACTCTGGCCTTGGCCTAACACACCTGAAACCAATAATGAAAGTTTCACTAAGATCCAAAAGCTGGGTGGGGTGTGTTGGGTTGGGGCGCTGCAGTGCCATGGACCCCTAGGGGCAGGACGTGGTGACCCAGCTATATTGTGGGCAAGTAAAAAGAGCTCTACAGTACTATTAGGCCTATGATAGGAATTATATGAAGGGTGTACTGTTTCTGTGTGTTAATGTGTATGTGCGTTTTTATTAAACTTTTGTTTTTGCAAACCTTTCCCTTGAGATATAAAAAAAAGGATGTGAAGGAAGTTGTGTTGGGAGAGAGGCGGCTCGAGCTGGCTGGGCGGTCTGGCTAACATTTGCTATAGACGATGTCTTAATAAAGACAAAAAGTCTTTGTACTTTATTTGTAAGAGTTGTTCATTTGTTAGGCTATTGGTTGAAGGTGCAACACAATACTGATTATTGAATTACCATTGATTTAGTTCAGTCTTATCAATCACTTAAACATATTTAATAATCTCTTACCTAGCTTGATAACTGTGGGCATTTTTGCTTACTTTTTGTTGTTCTAAATAGAGACAGCTAGAAGGGCCATGGGTCATATTAGATTGTGTAGAAATGCAGGAAATGAGCTTCAGATGCCCCCCAAAATTGCAGGACCCCCGCCAAGTTATGTCCCCCCCACTTCTAAAACCAAAGTTGTGCCCCCGAACAGATCGGTTAGTACATATTTCAACTGCAGATCAGTCAGTACATATTTCAACTGCATGTGTCCAATGTAACTGCTTGTTCTTTTCCTGAGCACGTTAATATTATATGAATAAAAACAAATACATAGAAAAATAACAACAACAATGAACAAACAAATAGCTATCCTTAAATATTCTCTCTGCTTTCAGACCAAGTCATATCCTCTGTACTATCTCTCCAAACCATGACAGCCGCACACACACACACACACACACACGCACACACACATGCACTTACACGCACACACACACACGCACACACGCAGAGCCAGGTGGTTGTTGGAATAACTCAGCTATCCCAAAAGCTTCCTTGCCGAGGGACCCATGGAACTGTGCCCAATTCACACTTTGTAAGATGTTGATATTCTGAGACTATTTATGAATATTAACATTTCAGGTTTCAAAGTCACTTCTACTGTCTTAAAGAACATTTTCTATAGACAGGTCTGTAATGAACCCTGTTTGTGAACAACCAAGCCTATCCTGAAGCAATAATCTCTCTTGTTGACAAAGACAAATGTAGACTGGTAATTTGGTATTCATATTGCCTAACCTTATTCATTCCACAGCTCCACCCAGAGAAAATGTCTCTCTCATTTTATGAAACGAGATCAAAGACCAAGAAAGTGAGATTGTTTTGCCAATTACATGCTGTGGCCACAAGCCGACTCACTGACGCCCTCTGTGGACCGTACAAGGTATTGGGACAAGACAGCGCATATCCACGCCGTACTTGCTCGCGCCCCGCTTGCTCACATCGAGGCTGGCTTCTCACTGGAAGCCTCGAGCTGCATTCCTCTCCATTCACACGAAGGGAGCCGGCGTGGTGAGCGCACTAGTAGTCCGTGACGAGTGAAAATGTCCTCAAGTTTTGGAATTTAACCATGGCATGGATATCTAATCCAAGGATCACTTGAATTTGTAAGTAGGCCTATCCAGATCAATTGGTGCGTTGTTTGAATGAGATAAACTTTATTTTGGGTTGAAACATTTGGGTGTTTTCGCTCCCATGTTGACAGTTTGTCTTGGCTGTTTAAATAACAGTTGGGTCTGACTGCAAGAGTTTGAAGCTTGTGATTTCTAAACAGCCCTTGTACTAGGCGAACAACGGGTTACCAAAGCGCAACCAGTCTATTTACCTGTGTAGCCTATTGAACTTCACAAGTAGTAGTTTTGCATGCTGTCTTGGATGCGCATACAACAGTTATTCATTTTTATTTTTATTTATTTTATGTAGCCCAATTCAACTAGCTGAAGGGTTGATCAACACCGAAGTGGGAAAACTGCGGATATTGTGTCGTTGGCAAGGGTTGTGCGTTAGGTGTGTGGATGCATCCACTTACTGTTCTACAGTACAAGCGCATATGATACTTAAATAAGCTGAGCAGAAGAGTTCGAGCCTAATTGGGCACTCTCTATGTTATTGCTGAATTCATCCAGGTTTTATCCCACGTCCTATCCTAACATCCTAACTTCGTTATATCCGTTTTGTTTTTATATTTGAACAAACATGGGCAAGGACCTATAGTTTCAAAACGGGAAAGCAGACTTGTCTTAGTTACCTCATTGCAAAGGGAATGCTGTTGCATTGCGTTTTTGAGAAGGAATGTCTCCATAGACTACATAATTATAGCTATTCACTGACAGACAGACACTGTCGCCTGGAAAACAGTATTTCTTGGGCGGTGAGTGGTGAGGCTCTTTACATTGAAATTCGCGGCATGCTCTCACGTATGGGGTTATTTAATAGGGTTACTTCTGAGTCGTTCTACGCTACTTAGGCTGCGTTTAGACAGGCAGCCCAATTCTGATATTTTTGACCGATCAGATCAGCTCTGAAAAATATATTATGTGAAAGAATCTGATGTGATTTGTTTAAAAGACCAATTATTTGAAAAAATATCGGAATTGTCTAAATGCAGCCTAAATGGACATAAGGGGGTGTAGCATTTCTCATGGGAACCAGTGTGCGGCTTTGGAGCAAAAAAATCGATTACCCTATTAACTTTAAAATAATGATAAATGGTGTGTGAAAAGAGCCATAATCTGCTGACTAGTGAGAGGCAATTTGTAGGCTTTGTTTCAACAGCAATAATTCCGTATTGAGGAGTAATAGAAGGATGAGAGTTGTCTGTGGTTGTGTTGGTCTACCCCATGCATCGAATGTCATCTATTGAATATGCGCTGCTATAGTCTACTCTTGGATTTGCTCGAATATTTTTTCAGTATTATTCTTGTGAGCAAATTACATGTAAAAAATACAGCATTCACCAATTCAAATATATATATATTTTTCCCCCTGACCAAATGTGAATTTATATAAAAGCAAACGCATTTAAATCTGTTGTGATGGATTTGTCTTGTCCGTTGCCCCCAGTTTTATAATTCAAGGAAACCGACATTGGCTTGTTGGTTATAGGCTATGACACCTATTCACATGTCAATTATGAAATATCTCAAACCTGAAACAAATGCTTGTTTAGTAGGCGGTACTAGTTGAATGTCACCAACACTAATCAGTCATAGGGTTGGCATGGCTTTGGCTTGTAAATCACTGAATGACAGACTGGTTGGTCTTCTAGCCTCTCCAAATAATGTCAGATTCCACTGCAAATAGATTGTAGCCTAGTCTACACAGCTAATTGCGGCCACAATGTTTCAATTCTGTAGCGCTCTATTGCAAGTTGGTACAATCAGGTCTCTACAGTGCTACCATTTTACTTGCATATGTGAATACATATTGTTCAGTGCGCCTAGAAAAATTCTAGCTTTATTACCTCAAATAAATATTTATGTGCACCTACATTTTCCAACTTAGGCGCACACGTGCTTGTTGTAAAAAACGCCAGTGTAGAGCCCTGAAAATGTTATCAGTTCACGACCAACAGCGACCAATGGCAACAATGTAGCTGAATGACACTTGCGTAGGAATGATGCTGCTGCCTTTTGATGCACTTTTCTCTTCATCTTGAGCCCAACTCACCTGCACGTCTTACCAAGTTGTTGGACAATCTTCTGAGGGGAATTTGATACATTGATCCTGATGTTTTTCTTGATAAATGCAATGTCTGGTAAGGTTATATTTTTCTTCTCACTTACACAGAAGTAGCTGCCCAATATGGACATCTTTGAAGGAATAGTGTAGTTATGACTCCATGGCTCGACTCCATCAGTGCTTGACTTGGGCAGGAGCTCACCGGAGCTGAGTACCGGCATCTCAAATGTTCTACTGCTTGAGCTCTTGTTCCTCTTATAGCTCAAAAGTATTGTGGAGCTCCTGCACCTAAATATAAAAGGTACAGAAAACCAAAATGAATACCGACACTTATTCCGGTCCAAGTCTACCACTGCCTGTCATCAATTAATTATATGTGGATCCTCACATTTCATCTTATCATACGTGTCCCTAGTGTGGCATCGCAAATAACGGCTAGAAAATGATTAGCAATCCACCACCCTCTCTCTACATGTTATGATACAAATCTGCCTCAATAGACCAGTGTTGAAGTCTATTTTTTGTTGGATGGCATTTCACTGATCTTGTGTTGCTATCAACTGGAATGAGGAGAACCATTATCATGAGCACATCCTTGCTGCAGTTGACCTACTTTTAACTTGATTCTGTAGTGCGAATGGGCAATGACTCAGTAGCCTGTACTTTCCTCCAGTGTATGTGCGTAGTGTGTGCGTGTTGGTCGTGTGTGCGTGCGTGTTGGTCGTGTGTGCGTGCGTGTTGGTCGTGCGTGTTGGTCGTGCGTGAGTGCGTGTTGGTCGTGCGTGAGTGCGTGTTGGTCGTGCGTGAGTGCGAGTTGGTCGTGCGTGCGAGTTGGTCGTGCCGTGGTGTGGTCGTGCGTGCGTGTTGGTCGTGCGTGCGTGTTTGGTCGCGGCGTTGCGTGTTGGTCGTGTTGTTAGTGCGTGTGCGTGTTGGTCGCTTGCGCTTTATGGTCGTGTGTGTGTGCGTGCGTGTTGGTCGTGTGTGCGTGCGTGTTGGTCGTGTGTGCGTGCGTGTTGGTCGTGTGTGCGTGCGTGTTGGTCGTGTGTGCGTGCGTGTTGGTCGTGTGTGCGTGCGTGTTGGTCGTGTGTGCGTGCGTGTTGTGGTCGTGTGTTGCGTGCGTGTTGGTCGTGTGCGCGCGCGTGTTGGTCGTGTGCGCGCGTGTGTGTGTGTGTGTGTGTGTGTGTGTGTGTGGTGTTGGTTGCGCGTGTGACGGTCATGTGCATGCGCGTGTTGGTCGTGTGTGTGCGGTGTGTTGGTTGGTCGTGTGTGTGTGCGTGCGCGTGTGATGGTCATGTGCATACACGTGTTGGTCGTGTGTTGGTCGCGCGTGTTGGTCGTGTGTGCGCCCGCGTGTTGGTCGTGTATGCGTGTTGGTTGCGCGTGTTGGTCGTGTTTGTGCGTGCGTGTTGGTCATGTTTGTGTGTGCACGTGATGGTTGTGTGTGTGTGCGCGCGTGTTGGTCGTGTGTGTGCATGTGCGCGTTGGTTGTGTGCGCGCATGTTGGTCGTGTGTGCGTGTTGGTCTCGCGTGTTGGTCGTGTGTGTGTGTGTGTGTGTGTGTGTGTGTGTGTGTGCGTGCATATTGGTCTCTTTTCACGGCCCCTTGACTGCCAGACATTTTAAACCGGTGTGACAACCTCATCCTAAAAAAACAAAAAAAACATCTCTCCCTCTCTTTCACTCCTGCTGTTTCTTTCTTTCTTGCTGTCATTCTCCCACTCCTTCGCGTTCCCTCTATCTTCCTTCAGGCCCTCCCTCTTTTCCTACTGTCAGTGCTGTGTGTTTCTCCCTCTGCGGAGTGCCACTACTTTCATCACGTTCCGAGTTCTGGCACAATTTCCACATTTCGGAATCTCCACTTCCCCCTCTTTCTGTTTGAACTTCTCTTAGTTGTGGGTTTCGGCTCATTAGGTCAAATCCGCCACTTATTATAGTGTCAAAATGTACTACAAAGTGTAAAAAGGATCATTTTGGTCCAAAACTGAGATTTGCGAGTTGATTGGGAAACATGGTATGTCACAGAGTTAAGGGTACCGTAATAGTTTTCCTCGTGTTGGGTTTATCTCAATCCTGATGAACTTTGCCTCAGTTTCACACCATCTGGCTGAAGACCTGGTTAGACATTTCAAGTTATCTAGAAGGATGAGTGACTGTAACTGTGTACTGTTTTGGCAGAGTGAATGTGCAAACGCTAGCTACGTGCGAACACACACGAGACACCCACGTTAAACCACACCCCCCCAAGACAACTCTCGTTTGGCTTCAATCATGGCTGCTGCATTTCTTAATGAACCAGCTGAAAACCGAGGCCAAATCAGGAAGTTCAGTCCTCCTTTAAAGATGATTGAGGCTTCCTCAATAGAGCGTAATGGAATATCTGCCTTCCTATACGTACCAGTGGAGGTGTTACGTTTTTGGGGTTGTGGGCCAAGTCAAGGCTAGGAGGTGGGTTGTAGTTTTACCTTCATCTCTTAAATCTTTAACCCTTCCCTGACCCTTTCTTCTCTCTGTTCCTCCGCTTCTCTCTTCCCTCACTCTTTCCTCTCTCTGTTCCTCTGCTTCTCTCCTCCCTTCCCTCACTCTTTCCTCTCTGTGTTCCTCCGCTTCTCTCTTCTCCCTTTTCCTTTTGTTTGTTTTGCTTCCGTTGGCTGTCGGTCTCGGGCTGCGCTGTCTGTCGGTCTCTGGCTGCGCTGCCTGTCGGTCTCTGGCTGCGCCGCCTGTCGGTCTCGTGCTGCGCCGCCTGTCGGTCTCGTGCTGCGCCGCCTGTCGGTCTCGTGCTGCGCCGCCTGTCGTTCTCGTGCTGCGCCGCCTGTCGTTCTCGTGCTGCGCCGCCTGTCGGTCTCGGGCTGCGCCGCCTGTCGGTCTCGGGCTGCCTGTCGGTCTCGGGCTGTGCTGCCTGTCGGTCTCGGGCAGCGCCGCCTGTCGGTCTCGGGCTGCCTGTCGGTCTCGGGCTGTGCTGCCTGTCGGTCTCGGGCTGCACTGGCTGTGTCACGCTCTCTCTCACTTGTTCTCTCACTACCCTTTTGAACAGACCCCAGGATGGTTGATATTAGAGGTCGACCGATTATGATTTTTCAACGCCGATACCAATTATTGGAGGACCAAAAAAAAGCCGCTAATGATTAAACGGACGATTTTTATATATATATTTGTAATAATAACAATTACAACAGTACTGAATGAACACTTATTTTAACTTAATATAATACATCAATAAAATCAATTTAGTCTCAAATAAATAATGAAACATGTTCAATTTGGTTTAAATAATGCAAAAACAAAGTGTTGGTGAAGAAAGTAAAAGTGCAATATGTGCCATGTAAGAAAGCTAACATTTAAGATCTTTGCTCAGAACATATGAAAGCTGGTGAGGGATGGAAGCTATACTGTTACACTGGCAATACTAAAGTGCCTATTAGAACATCCAATTGTCAAAGGTTAATGAAATACAAATGGTATAGAGAGACATAGTCCTATAATTCCTATAATAACGACAACCTAAAACTTCTTACCTGGGAATATTGAAGACTCATGTTAAAAGGAACCACCAGCTTTCATATGTTCTGAGCAAGGAACTTAAACGTTGGCTTTCTTACATGGCACACATTGCACTTTTACTTTCTTCTCCAACACTTTGTTTTTGCATTATTTAAACCAAATTGAACATGTTTCATTATTTATTTGAGGCTAAATTGATTTTATTGATGTATTATATTAAGTTAAAATAAGTGTTAATTCAGTATTGTTGTAATTGTCATTATTGCAAATACATTTTAAAAAATCGGCCGATTAATCGGTATCGGCTTTTTTTGGTCCTTCAATAATCGGTATCGGTATCGCCGTTGAAAAATCATAATCGGTCGACCTCTAGTTTGTAGTGCTCAGTGGAGTCGGTGCGTGTGTGGCTTTTGTTGAAGCACCACAATTTCTGTGTGTGCATTTGAATGTGTGCACTGTGCATGTATAGTCCATTTCGAGGCAACATACAGAACTAAAAAGGCCTTAGTTTGTGTCTGCCTTCCTATTTCTCAGGTCTCCTCTGTGGGGAAGATTAAATGGAGAATAGTTTACATAAGCACACATGCATTTATTGTTGCAATTAATGTTAATGGTGCAGCAGGCTCGCTTCAAAATTGCCTCGTCTCCTCTGCAGTGCCTGCCTTGGGCCTAGCCCTCTCGTAGTTTGTTTTATTTACAGAGGGGAATTTAAATAATTCACTAGCCTGTAAATAAGACAAATAGAACGCAGTGCTGGGCCTTTTAGAGTCACTTGCCCAGGGAAAGCATGGCCGCCATGCACCTATAAATCAGGTGAGGTGTGGTGACGTAAAGGAGAGACGGGAAGAGAAGGCTCTTTTGAGTGAGGTAACATCACTGCTTTGCAGTGTGTGTGAGAGGGAAGCAGAGTGTGTGGAATTGTACACATGCACGCCACCCACTCTAAAGTCAGCACCTGTGTGTGTACCAGATGTACATAAGTGTTAATTTATTCATTTTGTTTACTGCCTGTTTTGCCTGAGTCCTCAGAAGTGGTAGTTAGGTGTGCATGCGTGGGTGTGTGTGTGTGTGTGGGTAGGTGTTAAAAAGACCAGTCACTTCACAGTGAAATAGTTGATACTAAATCTAGCTGTGGTGTTGGTTAACTTCTTACGGCTGAGATCCCGTTAAGGGGATCGACTTGACAACAGCCAGTGAAAGTGCAGGGTGCCAAATTCAAGCAACAGAAATCTCATAATTAAAATTACTCAAACACACAAGTATTTTACACCATTTTAAAGAAAAAACTTGTTGTTAATCCCACCACAGTGTCCGATTTCAAAAAGGCTTTACGACGAAAGCACACCATCTGATTGTTAGGTCAGTACCTAGTCACAGAAAAACATAGCCATTTTTCCAGCCAAAGAGAGGAGTCACAAAAAGCAGAAATATAGATAAAATGAATCGCTAACCTTTGATGATCTTCATCAGATGACACTCATAGGACTTCGTGTTACACAATACATGTATGTTTTGTTCGATAAAGTTCATATTTATATCCAAAAATCTTAGTTTACATTGGCGCATTATGTTCAGTAATGTTTTTCCTCAAACATTCAGTGATTTTGGAGAGAGCCACATCAATTTACAGAAATACTCATAATAAACATTGATAAAAGATACAAGTGTTATACATGGAACTTTAGATAAACTTCTCCTTAATGCAACCGCTGTGTCAGATTTAAAAAAAACTTTACGGCAAAAGCACACCATGCAATAATCTGAGTACGGCGCTCAGACACAAAAACAAGCCATACAGGTACCCGCCATATTGTGGAGTCAACAGAAGTCAGAAATAGCATTATAAATATTCACTTACCTTTGATGATCTTCATCAGAATGCACTCCCAGGAATCCCAGTTCCACAAATGTTTATTTTGTTTGATAAAGTCCATAATTTATGTCCAAATACCTCCTTTTTGTTAGTACACAAATTCAAACTCAGGAGGCGCGGGCAAGTCCAGGCGAAAGTTCAGACGAAAAGTCATATTACAGTTCGTAGAAACATGGCAAACGAAGTATAGAATCAATCTTTAGGATGTTTTTATCATAAATCTTCAATAATGTTTCAACCGGAGAATTCCTTTGTCTCTAGAAATGCAATGGAACGCAGCTAACTCTCACGGGAGCGTGCGAGACTGAGCTCGTGGCACTCTGCCAGACCCCTGACTCAAACAGCTCTCATTCCCCCCTCCTTCACAGTAGAAACATCAAACAAGGTTCTAAAGACCGTTGACATCTAGTGGATGCCTTAGGAAGTGCAATCGGACCAAATTTTACACTGTGTATTGGATAGGCAAAGACTTGAAAACCTACAAACCTCAGATTTCCCACTTTCTGGTTGGATTTTTTCTCAGGTTTTTGCCTGCCATATGAGTTCTGTTATACWCACAGACATCATTCAAACAGTTTTAGAAACTACAGTGTTTTCTATCCAAATCTACTAATTATATGCATATCTTAGCTTCTACACCTGAGTAGCAGCAGTTTACTCTGGGCACCTTATTCATCCAAGCTACTCAATACTGCCCCCAGCCATAAGAAGTTAAATGAATGAATGAATTCCAGGGTGTGGAAGTTGGTGATAGCCACTGGAAGATTCATTTTTTTCCTCCCAGTAATGTAGATTAGAATCACTAGTTTACATTCCAGGCTCTCACCACACTAGCTAAACTCCTAGTGACGTTTTGCTCCAAATCTCTCTGTTGTGTCTATCTCTGCCTGAGGAATATCTGCAATTCCAAGCACTGACTGTTCCGCGGCGCGAACTGTAGATAAACTTTAGATAAGAGCACCGCGTGGAACTGATGTGCAGTCAGAGTCAGGTGCTATGTGGAACAAGGCCCCCACCCCAACTCCACTCAAGAGAAGTGTTTCTCAACTCCATTCCCGGGAACTCACGCCACGGGATCTGTACTTTTTGTTGTTGTTCTAGCTCAGCTCTAACAGATTCAACTAGTCATCAAGCCATTTGAGTATTTGAATCAGAAATGTAAGTGGGGAAAACACTGCACACCCCGGGGGTTCTCCCTGCTGGACTGATGTCGAGACATCTAGATCATGTAGGCCTATATTGCCAGAAGCCCTTCCCCTTTCTCTAGCCCCCTTTGTCAGCACTCTCTGTCTGTGTGTGAAAGGGTTAAAGAGACAGAAAAGATGAGCCCATCACCAGTCTTGCTTCCATTGTGTGCTGGCATTGTAGCGTAGCATGTCGACCACAGATACTGTATGTTACCAGATAATTATTTCCACCTTAAGGCTACCGCTAATTTGCTAAATAGCTTTCGCCTCACCCTAATGCAAAGCGATGCAAAGGTTTCCAATGGTTAGTGGGTCGGCGACTTGCTTCCATCCTATTGGAAGCAGACCCATTGCCGTTGCACGTATTTGGTTTTGTTCCAGCACTAACACACCTGATTCATTTGGTCAACTAATCTTCAATCCCATTTGTTGAATCAGGTGTACTACTGCTGGAGTAGAATACACAAGTGCAATGGCTGTGGGTCTCTGATGAACGGATTGGGAAACACTTTGTTAACTGATGTGAACACTTCATTAGCCAAAGTTCTCAGGAGATTTGGAGGCTCTGTGTTTCTCCTTGAGGGAAACATGTGCTTCAGGATCATAAACCCCCCCCCCACCTCCTCCTCTTTCCCAACCTCCCTCCCTCCTGCCCTTCTCCTTCAGCTTGTGAAGTGAAAAGCCACTCCAGCCATGTCGTGCAGAACATTGACTACGCTAATTCCTTTAGGGGATACCACTCCACTCATGGGCATACACCCCACCCTCCGTCAATGCGGAGACAGGGGGAGGATTGCGGGGAATACCGAGAGTGGGGGAGGAGGGAAGGTCAAAGGTTAGACAGATCCCTCTTTAAGGTGGAAGGCTGGCCTTTGACAACCCCACCATTCGTTCTGCATACGTGGTTACATCCACCCCCAGGACCTGTCATTAAGGTCAGGACTATACCAGCTCACTGGGGAAAAGGGGGTGGACATTGGAGAAGGTGGGATAACATAACATCAGACTTCTCAGTGTTAGTCATTGCTGATTCAATGATTCAAGGCAATTGTTGTGCATGTGATGCACACGCATGCTCCCTTCTAGATGGTGGGAGTGATTTGGTTAAGGAACAGCCATGTGACCACTAGGGCCCAGACGGAGGTGATATGATTGAATTGAGTTGGACAGCAGGTCTCTATTGTTGAGCACTGCATTCCTATTAAATGGGTTGTGTAACTTGTGATTGGTGTGTTCTGCTGACCCGTGAAGGCTAGGAGGAGTTTCTTTCTCTCTTTCTCTTTCCTTCCCTCTCTCAGTTCCCCTATAAACCATCCCAAGTGAGTGCTTGAGGAATGTGGTTGTTCCAGTTGATCGACCCATCATCCATTGTTACCGGTGTTTTTTGAATGGCCCGATCATGGCCTTTGGTATGTCATTAGACTCTGACGGTTGTGTTTTGGGGGTGTGTCTTCAGTGAGGTGAAACGTTCTAAATATTGCAGATAGAAATGCTATGTATAGAGTAGGGCTGTGCCTGGTATGTATAGAGTAGGGCTGTGCCTGGTATGTATAGAGTAGGGCTGTGCCTGGTATGCATAGAGCAGGGCTGTGCCTGGTATGTATAGAGCAGGGCTGTGCCTGGTATGTAATAGAGTAGGGCTGTGCCTGGTATGTAATAGAGTAGGGCTGTGCCTGGTATGTAATAGAGTAGGGCTGTGCCTGNGGCTGTGCCTGGTATGCAATAGAGTAGGGCTGTGCCTGGTATGCAATAGAGTAGGGCTGTGCCTGGTATGCAATAGAGTAGGGCTGTGCCTGGTAGAGGTCGACCGATTATGATTTTTCAACGCCGATACCGATTATTGGAGGACAAAAAAAGCCGATACCGATAAATCGGCCGATTTTATAAAAATATATATATATCATACACACACACATTTTTGTAATAATGACAATTGCAACAATACTGAATGAACAATGAACTTTTATTTTAACTTAATATAATACATAAATACACACACACACACAGCTCTGAAGTGACAATGATACTGAAGAGTCTGCTTAGGAGACAAATACTCTCAACTGTTTGAATAAAAATAGAGTTTAAGCTACCTGTGATGAATGTTGAAAACAAAAACTGTCATTTCTATATGCAGGAAATCCTATTTTAATAATGGGCATGGTAAGAATTGACGACCAAAGTTGCGAGTCATAATTCCATGACACCTTCTAGCAAAATCTGAAAAGCGGTTCCTTCATTTATTTCATAGGATATTTTTAGATTCACTTAAAATAAGGTCTGTGTTTCGTGTAGGCCTTACACCACCTTGCCAATTTTATAACTCTGTAGATATCCATAGGACAAGGTAACTCTGATCAATATTGGCTAAATATAAGCGAGATAAAAAAATATTGTAGAGTGGATTTATGAAAATATGTTGACAAAACGTTACCTTATCCTAGTGAGATTTACACGGGTATCAAAATGTCGAGGCGGTTTAAGCCTGCACGAAACACAGGCCTTATTTGAAGTAGATCAAGACATTCTCTATGGAAGACATGAACGGTAAAATAACGAAGGAACCCCTGTCAAGTTCAGCCGCAAGTTATTACAGGAATTATAACGCGTCGACTATTTCTCTCTAAACAATATACCTTTGACTAATCCGGAAACTATCACCTCGAAAACAAAACGTTTATTCCGTTACGATTTATCTAACGGGTGGCATCCATGAGTCTAAATATTCCTGTTACATTGCACAACCTTCAATGTTGTCATAATTACGTAAAATTCTGGCAAATTAGTTCGCAAAGAGCCAGGCGGCCCAAACTGTTGCATATACCCTGACTCTGCGTGCAATGAACGCAAGAGAAATGACACAATTTCACCTGGTTAATATTGCCTGCTAACCTGGATTTCTTTTAGCTAAATATGCAGGTTTAAAAATATGTACTTGTGTATTGATTTTAAGAAAGGCATTGATGTTTATGGTTAAGTACACATTGGAGCAATGACAGTCATTGATTGATTGTTTTTTATAAGATAAGTTTAGACCATTGGACTAGTTAACTGTAAGGTTGCAAGATTGGATACCCCGAGCTGACATGGTTAAAAATCTGTCGTTTTGCCAGGCAGAACGTTCCTAGGCCGTCATTGAAAATAAGAATGTGTTCGTAACTGACTTGCCTAGTTAAATAAAGATTAAATAAAGGTGTAAAAAAATTACAAATATATAAAAAAAAAAAAACGGCAAATCGGCGCCCAAAAATACCGATTTACGATTGTTATGAAAACTTGAAATCGGCCCCGATTAATCGGTCGACCTTTAGTGCCTGGTATGTACAGTTGAAGTCGGAAGTTTACATACACCTTAGCCAAATACATTTAAACTCAGTTTTTCACAATTCCTGACATTTAATCCCAGTAACAATTCCCTGTCTTAGGTCAGTTAGGATCACCACTTTATTTTAAGAATGTGAAATGTCAGAATAATAGTAGAGAGAATGATTTATTTCAGCTTTTATTTCTTTCATCACATTCCCAGTAGGTCAGAAGTTTACATACACTCAATTAGTATTTGGCAGCATTGCCTTTAAATTGTTTAACTTGGGTCAAACATTTTGGGTAGCTTTCCACAAGCTTCCCATAATAAGTTGGGTTAATTTTGGCCTACTCCTCCTGACAGAGCTGGTGTAACGGAGTCAGGTTTGTAGGCCTCCTTGCTCGCACATGCTTTTTCAGTTCTGCCCACACATTTTCTATAGGATTGAGGTCAGGGCTTTGTGATGGCCACTCCAATACCTTGGCTTTGTTGTCCTTAAGTGAAGACATAAATTATGAAATAACACAATCATGTATGTAGTAGCCACCCTTTGCCTTGATCACAGCTTTGCACGCTCATGGCATTCTCTTAACCAGCTTCATGAGGTTGTCACCTGGAATGAATTTCAATTAACAGGTGTGCCTTATTAAAAGTTAATTTGTGGAATTTCTTTCCATCTTAATGTGTTAGAGCCAATCAGTTGTGTTGTGACAAGGTAGGTGTGGTATACAGAAGATGGCCCTATGTGGTAATAGACCAAGTCCATATTATGGCAAGAACAGCTAAAATAAGCAAACAGAAATGACAGTCCATCATTACTTTAAGACATGGTCAGTCAATCCGGAACATTTCAAGAACTTTGAAAGTTTCTTCAAGTGCAGTCACAAAAACCATCAAGCGCTATGATGAAACTGGCTCTCATGAGGACCGCTACAGGAATGGAAGACCCAGAGTAACCTCTGCTGCAGAGGATACGTTCAGTAGAGTTAACTGCACATCAGACTGCTGCCCAAATAAATGCTTCACAGAGTTCAAGTAACACACATCTCAACATCAACTGTCCAGAGGAGACTGCGTGAATCAGGCCTTCATGGTTGAATTGCTGCAAAGAAACCACTACTAAAGGACACCAATAAGAAGTAGAGACTTGCTTGGGCCAAGAAACACGAGCAATGGACATTAGACTGGTGGAAATTTGTCCTGGAGTCAATTCGAGATATTTGGTACCAACCGCCGTGTCTTTGTTAGAATCGGTGTGGGTGAACGGATGATCTCCGCATGTGTATTTCCCACCGTAAAGCATGGAGGAGGTGGTGTTATGGTGTGGCGGTGCTTTGCTGATTACACGGTCTGTGATTTATTTAGAATTCAAGGCACACTTAACCAGCATGGCTACCACAGCATTCTGCAGCGATACGCCAGCCCATCTGGTTTGCGCTCAGTGGGACTGTCATTTGTTTTTCACCAGGACAATGACCCAACACACCTCCAGGCTGTGTAAGGGCTTTTTGAAGAAGGAGAGTGATGGAGTGCTGCATCAGATGACCTGGCCTTCACAATCACCCGACCTCAACCCAATTGCGATGGTTTGGGATGAGTCGGACTGCAGAGTGAAGGAAAAGCAGCCAACAAGTGCTCAGCATATGTGGGAACTCCTTCAAGATTGTTGGAAAACCATTCCAGGTGCAACTGGTTGAGAAGTTTTCACTCTCTTTTTACTGTATTTATTTCTTATCTATTGTTCACCTAAAACCTATTTTTTACTTAAAATTTGCACTGTTGGTAAGTAAGCATTTCACTGTAAGGTCTACACCGTTTTGTATTTGGTGCATGTGACAAATAAACTTTAATTTGATTTTAGATCGCCAAAAGTGTGCAAAGCTGTCATCAAGGCAAAGAGTGGCTATTTTGAAGAATATCAAATCTTAAAAATATTTAGATTTTTTTAAACACTTTTTTGTTACTAAATGATTCCATATGTGTTATTTCACAGTTTTGATGTCTTCACTATAATTATACAGTGTAGAAAATAGTAAAAATAAAGAAAACCCCTTGAATTAGGTGACCAAACTTTTGACTGGTACTGTATGCCTATCAAACTTGCACAGTGACATTTCAATGTAGTTATTCACTCTATTCCAACGGCATGACGATCAGTTTGAGCTCATTGAAGAGGCCCACCTCTTTTTTTTTTTTTGCCATTAGGAATAGACAGTGCCGTCAGAACTTGGCCTCAGCTCAGACAAGGTACGAACTCCAGAATACTGATCTAGTTTCAGAAGTGTTATAATTTAAGGAACAAGAAAGCTTGGGTGTTCATTTAGGCCGCCTCAGACAGAAAAGAGAGGAGGAGAGGAAGGGAGGAAACTTGGCACCGTAGTTAGTTTAGCTGTCTGCACGAAGCTCACAGGATGCGTTCTTATGGCAAAGGACCGTTGTGTTGTGTGTGTGTGTGTGTGGTGTTGTGTGTGTGTGTGTGTGTGTGTGTGTGTGTGTGTGTGTGTGTGTGTGTGTGTGTGTGTGTGTGTGGGGGAAGGATGACAAAACTGAGAGAGACAGCTGACTCAAACTTTAATTATGGCCTGATCCAGCTATCAGAACACCCTGTGGCTTTAGGGCTTTTTGGAAGCTAGACAGATGTTATGTAGGGGTTTTAAGCCGGAAATGTAAGTTATTTTGGGGAAGATTGAAACAAATCTACACCCCATCTCCAGATACTCTATATATACAGAAGTATGTGGACACCTTCAAATGAGTGGATTCGGCTATTTCAAGACACACCCGTTGCTGACAGGTGTACAAAATCGAGCAAAGAAATCTCCATAGACAAACATTGGCAGTAGAACGACCTTATTAGCGAGCTCAGTGACTGTCAACGTGGCACCGTCTTAGGATGCCACCTTTCCAACAAGTCAGTTCGTCAAATTTCTGCCCTGCTGGAGCTGCTCCGGTCAGCACTGTGTTGTCATTGTGAAGTGGAAATGTCTAGGAGCAACAACGGCTCAGCTGTGAAGTGGTAGGCCACACAAGCTCACGGAACAGGAGAGCCAAGTGCTGAAGCGCGCAGCGTGTAAAAAATGGTCTGTCCTCGGTTGCAACACTCACTACCAAGTTCCAAACTGCCCCTGAAAGCAACGACAGCACAAGAACTGTTCGTCTGGAGCTTCATGAAATGGGTTTCCATGGCCGAGCAGCCGCTCACAAGCCTAAGATCACCATGCACAATGCCAAGCGTCGGCGAGAGTGGTGTAAAGCTTGCAGCCATTGGACTCTGGAGCAGTGTTCTCTGGAGTGATGAATCACGCTTCACCATCTGGCATTCTGACAGACTGGGTTTGGCGGATGCCAGGAGAACAGTTTGGTGGAGGAGGAATATTTTTCATGGTTCGTTCTTGGCCCGTTAGTTCCAGTGAATGGCAATCTTAACTCTACAGCATGCATTGACATTCTAGACGATTCTGTGCTTCCAACTGTGTGGCAACAGTTTGGGGAACGCCCTCTCCTGTTTCAGCATGACAATGCCCCCGTGCACATAGCAAAGTCCATACAGAAATGGTTTGTTGAAATTGGTGTGGATGAACTTGACTGGCCTGCACAGAGCCTTGACCTCTACCCAATCTAATACCTCTGGGATGAATTGGAACCTCGACTGCGTGCCAGACCTAATCGCCCAACATCAGTGTCTGACCTCACTAATGCTCTTGTGGCTGAATGCAAGCAATTCCCCGCAGCAATGTTCCAACATCGAGTGGAAAGCCATCCCAGAAGTGTGGAGGCTGCTATTGCAGCAAACAGGGGGACCAACTCCATATTAATGCCCATGATTTTGGAATGAGATGTTCGACGAGCACGTATCCACGTACTTTTGGTCATGTATTATAAGTTTATGGGTTTAGTATTTTGGGTGGGTATTTTGGTGGCAGCGGTGGGATCTTTCTCACTACTCATATGGAGGGGAGATAGACGGGGGGAGGGAGTGAGAGAAACCCTCAACTGTACACACACACTTATGCAGACATGCATGGAGACATGCTATCACTTGATCACAGTTATTGACCTTAGCTGGGTTCAAATACCCTTACTAACATACTGTATATTACATACATAATCACTGTATATACTATTCATTTATTTTAGTATTTTGTGAATATACAGTATCCTTTCAGTTGAACGTACTAGCGCTTCGCCTATCTACCGGAAATTGATGCTGTTGCTATGTGACCTCATGCTAACTTGTTAGCATAACACATTACTAGCTATACCGCTTAAGATTCCGGGTGTGTTCGTAAATTCAATCTGGAGTGCCAGAATGCACTCTGGGCGTTCGTAAATTCAGAGAGTTGTCAGATTGTTCGTACGTAAATTCAGAGCGTTTCGCTCTGAGCGTTCAGAGTGCACACTGGAAGCGTGTGCCCAGAGTAGAGTTTATAGGGTTGATCAGAGCGTTCTGACTAAACAACGGCAGTCAAGCACCCAAGGCTATCTTGATAGCTACTTCCAGACACAAATGAGAGAACTCCTCACTGACAATTTTTCTCACCGTAGCAGAGCTGGTTAGGCTGTTTTCATGTTATCCAGAGTAGGATTGCAAAGGGTCTGAATTTTTCCTGACATTTTCCATGGGAAGTTAAGGCCGGGAATTTTGTGGAATTTTCCTTATATTCATCAAAGTTAGCTTATAACAGTGAACCTTTTTTGTGGGATACACATAAGGACATTCTAGATCTTGTGGCATTTCTTGGTTAAACTATCCCCAATTCAATGGAATTGCAACCCTCTGGAAGCACAGTGCATTCTTCCATCACATGTGCATCTGATTCTGAAGATCTTGCARACAAATGAGATGCTATTAAGCCTAAACTACTACGCTGTCTGAGCAAAGGACTACATGCTTTCTGGTAAGTTTTGATATCAATACTGGGTGGGGTGAATATATTTTATGACATTATGGCTGGTCGATATGGCCAAAATCACATATCCCAATATAGGTAATTTCATATCCCGATAACGATACATATCACAAATAAACATTTTCTGTAAATTCAATGAATAAATAGTTTATATAAAATGATCACATGTAAAGGCCTATTTCTTATTACATTTTGAATTATACTAAACAAATAAAAGGTATTTGGTACCTTGGGTCGAGTGTTAGCACCAACTCACGAAACCCCCGTTTCTCGACCGTGTAAATTGGGGCCATGTCTTTGCACATGTAAGTTGTAACGGCAGCTGTTATCTTCTTCCATCTCCGTGATTCTTTGCCGTATGGTTTGCCGTGGGCAAAAGCCTCTTGCAATGTCTGAGTCGGGGGTTTGTTTTGAGCACTCTACTACTTTTTTGGGTCTCACCGTAGACTCTCCATACTGTTTCACATGATTCTTGCGTAGGTGGTAAGAGGTTAGTGGTGTTTAAGCCTGTTGTCGGGACTGGCCTGCGGCATATTTTGTGGAGGGCGGTTTTCTGGTTCGTGTCAGACTTTTCATACCCAAACCATGTCCATGCGACCGAAGTAGCCCCTCTTTTAGGTACGGTCTCTGTGCTCTGTGTCGCGTTCATTGACAAAAAATATTGCCGTAAAGAATGTGATTTGCAACATATAAAAACAACGTTTTTATATCGTCGCATGATATACAGTGGGGCAAAAAAGTATTTAGTCAGCCACCAATTGTGCAAGTTCTCCCACTTAAAAAGATGAGAGGCCTGTAATTTTCATCGTAGGTACACTTCAACTATGACAGACAAAATGAGAAAAATAATTCCAGAAAATCACATTGTAGGATTTTTAATGAATTTATTTGCAAATTATGGTGGAAAATAAGTATTTGGTCAATAACAAAAGTTATCTCAATACTTTGTTATAATAACCTTTGTTGGGCAATGACAGAGGTCAAACGTTTTCTGTAAGTCTTCACAAGGTTTTCACACACTGTTGCTGGTATTTTGGCCCATTCCTCCATGCAGATCTCCTCTAGAGCAGTGATGTTTTGGGGCTTGTTGCTGGGCAACACGGACTTTCAACTCCCTCCAAAGATTTTCTATGGGGTGAGATCTGGGAGACTGGCTAGGCCACTCCAGGACCTTGAAATGCTTCTTACGAAGCCACTCTTTCGTTGCCCCGGGCGGTGTGTTTGGAGCATTGTCATGCTGAAAGACCCAGCTATGTTTCATCTTCAATGCCCTTGCTGATGGAAGGAGGTTTTTCACTCAAAATCTCACGATACATGCCCATTCATTCTTTCCTTTACACGGATCAGTCGTCCTGGTCCTTTGCAAAAAAACAGCCCCAAAGCATGATGTTCCACAGTAGGTATGGTGCTCTTTGGATGCAACTCAGCATTCTTTGTCCTCCAAAACACGACGAGTTGAGTTTTTACCAAAAAGTTCTATTTTGTTTACTCTCTGACCATATGACATTCTCCCAATCTTCTTCTGGATCATCCAAATTCTCTCTAGCAAACTTCAGACGGGCCTGGACATGTAACTGGCTTAAGCAGGGGACACGTCTGGCACTGCAGATTTGAGTCCTGGCGGCGTAGTGTTGTACTGATGGTAGGCTTTGTTTACTTTGGTCCCAGCTCTCTGCAGTCATTCACTAGGTCCCCCCGTGTGGTTCTGGGATTTTTGCTCACCGTTCTTGTGATCATTTTGACCCCACGGGGTGAGATTTTGCGTGGAGCCCCAGATCGAGGGAGATTATCAGTGGTCTTGTATGTCCTTCATTTCCTAATAATTGCTCCCACAGTTGATTTCTTCAAACCAAGCTGCTTACCTATTGCAGATTCAGTCTTCCAGCCTGGTCCAGGTCTACAATTTAGTTTCTGGTGTCCTTTGACAGCTCTTTGGTCTTGGCCATAGTGGAGTTTGAGTGTGACTGTTTGAGGTTGTGGACAGGTGTCTTTTATACTGATAACAAGTTCAAACAGGTGCCATTAATACAGGTAACGAGTGGAGGACAGAGGAGCCTCTTAAAGAAGAAGTTACAGGTCTGTGAGAAGCTAAGAAATCTTGCTTGTTTGTAGGTGACCAAATACTTATTTTCCACCATAATTTGCAAATAAATTCATTAAAAATCCTACAATGTGATTTTCTGGAATTGTTTTTCTGTCTGTCATAGTTGAAGTGTACCTATGATGTACCTAAGTGTACCTATGATGAAAATTACAGGCCTCTCTCATCTTTTTAAGTGGGAGAACTTGCACAATTGGTGGCTGACTAAATACTTTTTTGCTCCACTGTATATCGTCGTATTGCCCAGCTCTATATGACATACATGATTTTTTGTTAACAAAAAAATTGTAGCCTACAGCAAAGTGTGTTTAAATCATTCTAACTTGTTAATAATTTCTGCTAGTTAGTTTTTGCTACCATGTGGGTTTTCGCTTGCTTGAGCCTGCTAACAGAGTGTTAATTCACCTGTTTCCATGCATGTTTGATTTTAAAACATTTAACTTACAAAGGAGTTGTTTAATCTAACTGCTTAACTATTTATCTATAAATGGAATTGTATATATCTTTTTTGTTGTCTTAATTAAAAAAAAATCTTTACAGGAAAATTGTGTGGAGACATTTCACTGCAGCTAATATAGAAGGAAAAGCTGTGTACATTTGCAAATACTGTGCCAAATCATATGTGAAGAATGCTAAAAGAAATCATCTGGCCAAGTGCATAAAGTTCCTGCAGCGCTCACAACAAGCAACCTCTGACAAAAGTCCCTCTACTTCTATTCGAGGTGAAAATTATGAATTAGACAATTTATCGATAGCAACAGCTCATGGTCATCCTGGAATCAGAAGCTGTTTTGACTCAATGGAGTAACGTAGTCAGATAAATGCTGATGAATGTCTTGCTCGAGCTGTGTATGCAACTGGTTCCCCTCTGATGCTCACAGGCAATGTGTGTTGGAAGAGATTTTTGAATGTTCTTTGCCCAGCATACACACTCCAACCAGACATGCTTTATCTACTCTTGCTGGATGCAGAGTTCAACAGAGTTCCAGTGAAGGCCAAGCAAATCAGAGAAGCAGACTGTCATCTCTGATGGGTGGTCGAGTGTTCGTGGGCTAGGAAAAATTAACTACAATATCTCCACCCCTCAACCAGTATTCTACAAGAGCACAGGCACAAGGGACAACAGACACACCGGTCTCTACATTGCAGATGAGCTGAAGGCAGTCATCAATGACCTTGGACCACAGAAGGTATTTGCACTGGTGACGGACAATGCTGCGGACATGAAGGCTGCTTGGTCTAAAGTGGAGGAGTCCTACCCTCACATCACACCCATTGGCTGTGCTGCTCATGCATTGAATCTGCTCCTCATGGCACTGAAAACAATGGATACTCTCTACAAGAGAGCCAAGTCAATGGTTAGGTATGTGAAGGGTCATCAAGTTATAGCAGCAATCTACCTCACCAAGCAAAATGAGAAGAATAAGAGCACCACATTGAAGCTGCCCAGCAACACCCGTTGGGGTGGTGTTGTCATCATGTTTGACAGTCTCCTGGAGGGGAAAGAGTCTCTCCAAGAAATGGCCATATCACAGTTTGCCGATATGGACAGCTCCATCAAGAGGATCCTCCAGGATGATGTCTTTTTTGGAGTGAGTGGTAAGCAGCCTGTAGCTCTTGAATCCTATAGCAGTAGCCATTGCTTGGATTGAGGGGGACAATGCCATCCTGTCTGATGTTCAGACTCTGCTTGCAGATGTAAGAGAAGAAATGGTACTGCCCTTTCCACTTCACTGTTGCTCCAAGCAGAGGAAACTACAGTTCCGAAATACATCACAAAGCTTGAAGACTTCTGCCTGAAGCCCATACACCTCGCAGGGCACATGTTGGACCCCAAGTATGCTGCCAAGAGCATCCTGTCTGGTGCAGAGATCAACAAGGCCTATGGTGTCATCACTTCCGTGTCTCGCCACCATGGCCTGGATGAGGGCAAGGTTCTTGGCAGTCTGGCGAAGTACACTTCCAAGGAAGGGCTTTGGGATGGAGATGCAATATGGCAGTCGTGCCAACATATCTCATCAGCCACCTGGTGGAAGGGACTTTGTGGATCTGAGGCTCTTTCCCCTGTTGCCTCCATCATCCTCCAAATCCCACCAACATCAGCCGCCTCAGAGCGCAATTGGTCCTTGTTTGGGAACACACACACCAAAGCACGCAACAAGCTGACCAATACAAGGGTTGAAAAATTGGTGGCCATCCGGGCAAATTGGAGGCTTTTTGAGCTTGACAACGAGCCATCCTCAAAAAGGTTGGAATGTGACAGTGAAGATGAGGCCTCAGTCTGATGTTCAAGAGGTGGACATTAGAGTTCGACTAATTAATCGGCATGGATGATTAATTAGGGCTGATTTCAAGTTTTCATAACAATCGGTATTCTACATTTTTGGATGCCTATTACATTGTACTCCACGAGGAGACTGCGTGGCAGGCTGACCACCTGTTACGCGAGTGCAGCAAGGAGCCAAGGTAAGTTGCTATCTTTAAACTTACCTTGTAAAAACAATCAATCTTAACATAATCACTAGTTAACTACACATGGTTGATATTACTAGTTTAACTAGCTTGTCCTGCGTTGCAAATAATCAATGTGGTGCCTGTTAATTTATCGAATCACAGCCTACTTCGCCAAACTGGTGATGATCTAACAAGCGCATTCGCAAAGAAAGCGCTTTCGTTGCACCAATGTACCTAACCATAAACATCAATACCTTTCTTAAAATCAGTATACAAGTATATATTTTTAAACCTGCATATATAGTTAAAAGAAATTCATGTTAGCAGGCAATATTAACTAGGGAAATTGTGTCACTTCTCTTGCGTTCTGTGCAAGCAGAGTCAGGGTATATGCAGCAGTTTGGGCTCTACGCGAACTGTGTGAAGACCATTTCTTCCTAACAAAAAACATAATTAATTTGCCAGAATTTTACATAATTATAACATTGAAGGTTGTGCAATGTAACAGCAATATTTAGACTTAGGGATGCCACCCGTTTGATAAAATATGGAACGGTTCCGTATTTCACTGAAAGAATAAACGTTTTGTTTTCGAAATGATTTGACCATATTAACGACCTAAGGCTCGTATTTTTGTGTGTTTATTATATTATAATTAAGTCTATGATTTATTATTTGATAGAGCAGTCTGACTGAGCGGTGGTAGGCAGCAGCAAGCTCGTAACCATTCATTAAAACAGCACTTTCCTGCGTTTGCCAGCAGCTCTTCGCAATGCTTGAAGCACAGCGCTGTTTATGACCAAGCCTATCAACTCCCGAGATTAGGCTGGCAATACTATAGTGCCTATTAGAACATCCAATAGTCAAAGGTATATGAAATACAAATGGTATAGAGAGAAATAGTCCTATAATAACTACAACCTAAAACGTCTTACCTGGGAATATTGAAGACTCATGTTAAAAGGAACCACCAGCTTTCATATGTTCTCATGTTCTGAGCAAGGAACTTAAACGTTAGCTTTCTTACATGGCACATATTGCACTTTACTTTCTTCTCCAACACTGTGTATTTGCATTATTTAAACCAAATTGAACATATTTCATTATTTATTTGAGACTAAATAGATGTTATTTATGTATTATATTAAGTTAAAATAAAAGTGTTCATTCAGTATTGTTGTAATTGTCATTATTACAAATATATATATATAAAAATCGGCTGATTTAATCGGTATCGGCTTTTTTGGTCATCCAATAATCGGTATCGGTGGTGAAAAATTATAATCGGTCTACCTCTAGTGGACATTGAGGTCTCGGGAGAAGACATGGAAGCCCGAGAGGAAGACAACCAAAGCTTTAGTTTGGAAACTATAATTTTACATATGTATGTTGAAAAGGTTTTTGGGAGATGGATGAATCATTGGGGATCATTCAATATGACCTTTTTTTGTTCAGTGAAATCGTCCCATGTGAATAGTCAACTAATTTGATTAAAGTTCAATTCGTAACTAAATGTTTTATTTTTATTGGAAGGGTTTAATCACTTGCAATTGTCTACTAACTATATCCATACTATGACCAATAAGCATACATCACAATAGTATGGTTAGTGTGCTTAGTATGAGTTTTCAATCCCAGCTCTTGTCTTTCTCCTATTGGATACTTTCTAGTTGAAGTGCTGAGTATCTGTCTGCAACCCTCGCGCTCTCTGTACACACACACAATTTTGAGTCAAAAAGATGGTGTAGTGATTATGACTATAGTGGGATATATGTCTACTGGCTATACTTTAGCCAAATCATAACAGTCATCATCTATTATTTAAAGCTATCAAGGTAATAATTGGTAACAAGATTCGTCATATTTTCCTTTATCAAGTTTAAGAATCTACGTGCTATAGCTTGTATAGCATAAGGTTGCTGACATCAGCCCAATAATGTACTTCCTTTCTCCAAACCCCCACACCCTTATGTCACTTTAGGTCATATCACTACAATGTCACTATTTTGACATATTGTAATGGGACTGTACTGCATAGCCAGACGGTCTGTTTTCTCCGTCGTTGAATTGGGTAGTTTTTCAAAGCAGTGAGGGGGGCTTTGAATAAGCACAGACAGCAATTCTCTGCAGCTGGTTTGACACTGAAGCTAGAGAACATGTTAAATTGTGTGAGGTAGACTGGGGAGCGAGGAAGCATGTTATTTTCATACTCGCTTTCTTTTTACCCCCCAGAGATGCAGTGAATTTACCGCTAGAGTGCGGTACGCTTTCTCAAAGTCAAGTGAGTCAAATTATTTAACCTTTTCCTCTGCACTATTTCTAGTTTCATTAGAAACAAATTAAAAATGATGTAGCCTATAGCTTTGGGCTCGGTAGAGATTGTGTAGACTACTGTTGTTTTCTTACAGTAAGCCAGTGTTCAGGGATTTTAGTGTCTGTTAACCTCAAATGAACTATCTGCAGAACCTTGTTAGGTTGAGGGATGGGTGTGCCCAGGGCTCGCAACTAACGTTTTCCCTCTCTGTCCTGGTAATGTCCCGAAGTCCAATTTCAACTGTCTTCAATTGAATTTGAACCGTCCCAAAATTAAAGTACTTGTTATTTTTAAGTTTTGATATGCCAACATGGGTCTAGGTCATTTGCAGTGCTTTTAAAGTAATTTGTGTATTTCTGAGACAGATACAGTCTTACATGAACTTAATTTAAGAAAAATAATTTTTTGCATCTCTACTTAATCACCCTCCCGGATCCAGGATCATCCTCATCAGAAAAGCTGACTAGCCTAGCCTAGCGCCACAGGGATATCATATAATTTCATGAAATCACAAGTCCAATACAGCAAATGAAAGATAAACATCTTGTGAATCCAGCCAACGTTTCCGATTTTTAAAATGTTTTACAGCGAAAACACAATATATATTTATGTTAGCTCACCACAATAGCCAAACACACAACGCCATTTTTTCACCACAAACATAGCTTTCACAAAACCCACAAATAGAGATAAAATTAATCACTAACCTTTGAACAACTTCATCAGATGACAGTCTTATAACATGTTATACAATACATTTATGTTTTGTTCGAAAATGTGCATATTTATAGCTACAAATCCTGGTTTTACATTGGTGCCATGATCATAAATGGCACCAAAACAGCCAGAATAATTAGAGAGCAACGTGAAATACATAAATACTCATCATAAAACATTTATGAAAAATACATGTTGTACAGCAAATGAAAGATAAACATCTTGTGAATCCAGCCAATATTTCCGATTTTTTAAAAAGTGTTTTACAGCGAAAACACAACATATATTTATGTTAGCTCACCACAATAGCGCAACACACAACGCCATTTTGTCACCGCAAAGATAGCTTTCACAAAACCCACAAATAGAGATAAAATTAATCACTAACCTTTGGACAACTTCATCAGATGACAGTCTTATAACATCATGTTATACAATACATTCATTTTTTGTTTGAAAATGTGCATATTTATAGCTACAAATCTGGGTTTTACAACGCAGCCATCGTCACAAATAACACCAAATTGTCCGGAGAACTTTTACACAGCGACGTAATCTAACCAAAAAACTCATCATAAACTTTGCTGAAAAATACATGTTGTACAGCAAATGAAAGATACACTTGTTCTTAATGCAACCGCTGTGTTAGATTTAAAAAAATAACTTTAGTACAAAGCACAGCATGCAATAATCTGAGACAGCGCTCAGCCATTCTCCGCCATGTTGGAGTCAACATATTCCACAAAAATACGAAATAACATCATAAATATTCTCTTACCTTTGATGATCTTTCATCAGAATGCAGTGCAAGGAGTCCTAGTTCCACAATAAATCGTTGTTTTGTTTTAGAATGTCCATTTCTTCTGTCGAATTAGCAACTTTGGCTAGCATAATTGTGCTCACGTGTCCATGAATGCTTGGCGCATGGAACGAAAAATTCCAAAAGTCATAATAAAAGTCGAATAAACTGGTCAAACTCAGTTGAAAATCCATCTTTATGATGTTTTTCTCATATGTATCCAATAACGTCCCAGACGGAGCATTTCGTCGTGTCTACCTAACGCATTGCAGAAAATTATATGGTGCTCCCCTGTGCGCAGCAAAATACTGCCAATATGGCGGACCTGTCACTCCAAAAGCTCTCATTCGGTCCCACATCAGGCTAGACACCTCATTCAACATTCTACTGCCTGTTGACATCTAGTGGAAGGCTTATGAAGTGCATACAGATCCATAAATACAAGGCAATTGAATAGGCAAGGCCTTACACAGAGACCCATTTTCAGAATTTTCACTTCCTGTTTGGAAGTTTGCTGTCAAATGAGTTCTGTTTTACTCACAGATATAATTCAAACAGTTTTAGAAACTTCAGAGTGTTTTCTATCCAATAGTAATAATAATATGCATATCGTATGATCTAGAACAGAGTACGAGGCCGTTTAATTTGGGCACGATTTTTTCCAAAGTGAAAACAGCGCCCCCTATTAAGAAGTTAATGAAAACAAACAAACATCCATTACATTATTTAAAATGTATTAATTGAACATGCTAAACACATGTAATATATCTGAGAGAACAATATTATTGTGAACTGGTTACTGAATAAACTTAAGTTGAAGACATTACATTCCACCACCAGCTGCCCCATTAAACAACATAACACAATAATATACAATAAATAAGGTGTGTGTGTTCCAGCTGTAGCAGGTAGATAAAAAAATCAACCAGCCACTCAGATTTTACCAACACAATTTTGTTGTTGCTAAAATTGCACCAACAAAACAAAAAACAGATGGCATGCTTTGTAATGTTTCTAAAAGAATACATGTATTACTAGTAAGAAGTAATGTGGTATATTGTTTAATTTCATTTTTTTTTAAATCGCAGATAAGACAAAAAAAATGTCACCTGCCCCTTTAAGGGCGGAATTTTACGGTGGTAATGTGACTCGAGTCATGTTTGTGCCTGTGAGATTGAATAGTATGGTGTTGCTTCTCTTACCTAGCAGTTGAAACTCAAACTTGAAAAACAACTTAGCTTGTGAACGAAACAAAGTCTCATTTCAGTAGACCTCCGTTTTCAAGGAAATTAAAGACTTTTATGCCTGTGTGCAGCGCTTCTAAAAATGAATCTGTCACTCAGATCTTCACGTGCGCACGCACAGCCCCCAGCCAGGCAGTGTTGCAGCGCGAGGCAGAAATACTTCTTCAGGTCAGGGAGATATAACCATATTCTCTAGAATGCCATGGCATACAGACAATGCAAATGCTACAGCAACTCCAGGCACACGGAACCTCAGCTCTGGTCCGGCGGGCCGCAGACAGGCTGGGAGAGTCAAATGTGCATTTTAATAGGCTTGTTTGTCCAACATTGGAATGATATTCTAATATTATACATTTCCATTACCTAAATAATTACATATGTGATGCCTGGCCAGCCATATCATTGTTTGAAACCTGGACATTTTACAAAGCCTAGCTTACCTTGCTTTTAATGGCCTACAGCCAAAATGTGACTAGAAAAAAAGCTTTCCTGATATGCCATTGAAACCAGCATTATTCCTTCTACTGTCCGAAGGCAGTAAGGCACAATCCTATTGTTGCATCTTTAGATATTTCCTCTTACTAAGATAGCATTTTGGAACATTCAGGCGTATGGCTGAGATGAGTGAACACATTACTGCGCATGTAATGTGAATAATTCGTAGTTTATCAACTTTTAAGCTAAATGTTGTGATCTGTTTCATCAGCCTCGTCTTTGTTAAAATATTTTGTATGCATTTTATATTTTTCTGGCCTATCGTCCCGCAACCGTCCCAGACACATTTTTTTTTTATCGTCCGACGGGACGCCCTTAATTTCGAGCCCTGGGTGTGCCTTCTCAGCATATCTAGTCTGTTTAAACATTCATCCACGTATGCACGAAACACACACAGTCACACACACTCCAGACGAGACAGTTATCAGAATGTCAATGGATCAATGAAAAACGGGGAGGAGTAGCAGTGGAAGCTGGGATAGAACACCAGTTCTCACCTCACTCAAAGTACCATTACACTGGGATGATAACTAATGATGGAGGAGAAAATCCATGTAGTTAAATCTCAATATTATTTTGGACAAAATTTTATCGATACTTTGACTTTTTTGCTAGATAGCGTTAGCTAGCGCTACTTGGCTACACCTGTGCCAAAACACTGGTATTTGTCATCCTATAGCTTGTTCTCCATTTTTTTAAATAGTGAGCCAAGTTGCTTTCAGGACATTCATTTTTATGACTTATTTTATCATGCTCGTTTGTCTTTTTTTCCCCTCACCTTTATTTAACCAGGTAGGCCAGTTGAGAACAAGTTCTCATTTACAACTGCGACCTGGCCGCTTGTCTCGGCAGCAGACATGTTATGAGAAATATGTTTGGAACATCGAATCGCAATACATATCATATCATGAGGTCCCTGGCAATTCCCAGCCTTACTGCAAACACCCAGCCGTCTGGGAGTCAGCCTAGCGTACTAGCTTTCCAATCAATAGTTTCTAATTGGATTCATAGTTGACATTGTCACAAGGTTGACTTGGCTTAGCTCAAGCTATTGTTATTTTTGTTTTGTCTTCTCTAATCTTGTCAGTACAAACATTGGTGACAGAGTCCAGTGATATACTGTGTGAAGTAGCATGTACATATGTTTTTAATGAAGGCAGCGAATGAGTGTGTACAGCGCAGGGCACTGCCACTTGAGTGAGGGACTCTTCAGTGAAAAACTGCCCCCGCAACTCTGTCTCCCTCAATCTCGCTCGCGCTCTCATTCACCCACTCACCCCCCCCCCCCCCTTTTCTGTCTCCCTCTGTCGATTTGACCCTGCGTGTTTTGATGAGCATGGAGTGGAGATGTGTGTGACAGAGAGAGATTTGAGTGGGAGCGCTCCATTTGTTGTGTAAATGCATCACTCCATTAATTGACTGCTCTGCTCCCTGCTTCTCCTTCAGCGGCTGAACCCTGCGCTCCGTGGGGTCCCAGAGATCCTGCCCCTGTTGTGTGTGGGTGGGGGCTCTTCACTCACTCACTCACTCACTGATGGCAACTTGCCAGGGGAAAGATGGGCACCACTCACTGCTCCCCTTTCTTACTTTCTTTTTCTGGCTCTCTCTCTGGTCTTGTGAAAGCTAGAGAAGAGAGCTGCCAGTATTTCCATCTACGATCTAATTAAATGTACTTTGTCTGGTATATTTGAAAATAAGATACAACTTTTGGGAGGCCTCCTTCAGCAACTTTATCCGGATGGACACTACACGACTTCCAAAATCCTAACATCTCTGAGCCTGTCACATTAAACGACTATCTTTCCTGTAGTTTTTTGTTTTGCCAACATAGTGGTGCACCCACAAAATGATCTGTCACAGACAGGCTGTCCGATTCTTTATTTGGTTGTGAGGATTCTCGATACCACGCTGTCCCTAGAAACCGCAACGAGAGTTTGTCACGAGCCAGACAGTGGCAAAACAAAGATGGAGCTAGACAGTGAACAGCAGCTGGCCACACTTGTTGTGTGTGCGGGGATTTGCACAGAGAAACACAAGAAGAAAAGACCGCGAATTTGGGTGAGGCCATGGTTGGGGAGACGTGGCCAGTTTGGGTGGTCTGTACTGCAGAGAGAGTTGGAGGTAAATAAAGCACAATCCACACAGCTAGCTAGCCTGCTAATTTATGTTTTCATACAGTGCATGTAGTATGTCCTAATATCACTCAAATAACCAATAACAAGTACAGGTATTCAATATGTGCCAAAATCCATGAAATTATTTGGTTATGGGCCCATTCTACAGTATAAAGAAATAGGTTGCTATTGTGTTATGGCTTTAGCACCAAAACAAATTCCTAGAAATTATTGTTGCATGTCAATACAATGATCTGATTCTGATTCAGGACATTTAGCTTGGGCTACTTTGTGCTCTGCCTTCACCTATACTTCCCCCCCCACATAGAGGCATGATAGGATGTGTTTCAGCAAGATGCTGTGGATGACCTCCGACAAATTAGATTTCCTGCTGGGTATGGCGGGATCCCTCATCAGAAAGGAGGACACCAAGATGTGACGGGCAATCACTGTGAGGGAGCGGCTGTCTGAGACTTTGAACATAAAAATGTTGGCACATTATTGTTTTGTCTATTGAATATATATGTGTGCATTTTATGTTTTCTAAATGTTTGTCTTTTCTCGTGAAGGTGAAACGTTCAATGGCCTCAGCTTCCAATACAGGATTGGGAACACCACTGTGTCCAATATTGTTATGGAGACATGTGAAGCCCTGCATCAGGTCATGAAGGAAGAATTCCTGAAGGTAGGCTTTGGTCACCACACAGGACTGTAGGTATAAAGCTGTATTTTGAATCCCAAAACACAAACATCTGTTTTTCATTTCAATAATACACTGTATGTACTAATTATTCTCCTCTCGATTATTCTCAGACACCAGCATCGGAGGCTGAATGGCGGGCAATTACCAAATATTTAGAAGAGAAATGGCAGTTTCCGCATTGCCTTGCTGCCCTCGAGTTTTTCATACAACCCCCTAGCCAACAGTGGCAGTATGTATCACAACTACAAGTCTATGTTGTGGTTCTGTACATGTCTGTGGGGGATGAGGCATACCCCCTATGGACTGACCTGATAAAGCCCTATCCATTTCGACAGATGGACCACGACCAGAGAAGCCGCAACTACCGCCTCAAGGGCATGGAGAGTAGTTGAAAATGCCTTTGGCATCCTCGCTAACAGGCTGAGGTTGTTTAGGTCCACCATTTGCCGTGAACCGGACAAGGTTACGAAGATCACCATGGCCTTCCTCTGCATACACAACTTCCTCATAGAGCGTAGGTCTGAGGCGTACACGCCACCAGCGTTTGCAGACTGGGAGGATGCTGACCACTGGGTCATCGAGGGAGCCTGGAGGAGACATGGACTGGGTGTTCTGCAGCCAGGGGAGCCTGGAAGGGGATGTTAACCCCACAATCAGTGCAAAAGAACAACGCAACCTGCTAAGGGATTATTTTGTATCACCTGCAGGTCAGGTTCCATGGCTGGAGGATCACATTTAAGTCATGGAGGCAAGGGCTGTGTTCATATTCTGTTGGAAGGCAACCATGCCTTACTGTGTGTAGCCTAATGTCTAAGAATGTATGTAGTCACCACTATTGAATCTTGACTGTCAAATGTGATGACAGCTGTACTTCCTTTTTCAATACAGTAATTGCAATAAAGTTATATAAAAGGCATTTTCAGTAACATGTTTCAAAAATTTATTGAAAGTAGTTCCAACCTGCAAATTACACATCCTAGTGTACCTACACCACACTTAACTTTCAAACACTAAACTGAATACAAAACGGCACAGCCATAAAACTAGGTCAACATTACTTTCTTATTTACACCTTAAACTATAAAAGTTGAGTAGTTCAGTACCATTGTAAACATTTCTTAATTTATTTTAAAACACAAAAAAAGTGAGTGCAAACCACATCTGCATGAAAAAAAGGACTTCTCCAAAAGCTGTTAAACATTTTGAAAACAATTGCTCTTACAACAGAGTACTCCAGCACCAGTGGCGACATATTGAAAACTGAGTGCCAGTCACATTTGAGCCTGAAAAGGTTACCTCTGCAAAGGCTGTCCTCATGAATAAATATTGTAAACAATTGTGTAGGCTATTAAACATCAAAGTTAATCAAAAACAAGTACAAGCATGAGGCCTTGCTTTTACTGACTGTTACTTGGATCAACTTTGTGTTGCATCCTAGTAAAACTTAGAGGCTCACAAATCTGAGGTGGCAGGTACAGAAGGTGGTTAGGTAGGGGTTGTGTTGGTGCAGGTACTGTGTGTGGGTGAGATGCTGCTGCTGGTGGATATGAAGGTGGTTAGGTAGGGGTTGTGTTGGGCCAGTACTGTGTGTGGGTGAGATGCTGCTGCTGGTGGATATGAAGGTGGTTAGGTAGGGGTTGTGTTGGTGCAGGTACTGTGTGTGGGTGAGATGCTGCTGCTGGTGATATGAAGGTGGTTAGGTAGGGTTGTGTTGGTGCAGGTACTGTGTTGTGGTGAGATGCTGCTGCTGGTGGATATGAAGGTGGTTAGGTAGGGGTTGTGTTGGTGCAGGTACTGTGTGTGGGTGAGATGCTGCTGCTGGTAGATATGAAGGTGGTGGTGGTCTAGTGTTAACTTCACATTATTGGGTGTCATTAACAGTATCTTACTGTTTCTTTTGACCGTTGTTTTGACTGATGGGTCTTTTATTAGTTCAGCTGCCACCTGATTTCCAAATGTTAACCTCTGGGTCAACAGGCTGCTAGGCGCCAATATTCTGTACTTTTTCAGACATTCGCTTAAAACAAACAAGCTTCTGGAGCTGTCCTGCTCCGAGTGCTTCTCTTTGCTGCATTTCTTCTAAGGCATATTTTCAGTCTCCTTCCTGCTGGCGGTGGATGGATTCTCTGAGGGGCCAGGAGAAGGACTTCACTCAGTAGAGGTACCACGTCGTGATTGAGGCGTAATAGCTCATATGTCAATTGTCAACGTCACAGGTCTTAACAGAGCTGCTGGTGATGCGGAGAAAGACATTTCTGACATCATCCAAGTTATCCTCTGTCTCATGCAGCATATCTCTGATCCTCACATCGAGCTGGGAGAGAACAAGTGTCAGTGACCTTCAAATGCAATTACATCCTGTTTGATTTGTTTAATGAAAGTACTTCACAACAATCAATCTGTCAGATAGGACTACATGCTAGATAGGTTATACAACTGTCAATAATATTGCACAACCCAAGGTTATAGTACATGATGTGCTAGATATGTTTATGCTTACGCTGGTCTCACTTTGGTGGTGCATCACATCTTTTTGGGGGGGAATCTAGATTCTTCAAAAGCAAACACAGCCAGTCTGGGTATTCCTGTTTCCAACTTGGCTTTGGTTTTAGCAAAAATGCTTAATTCAAGGCGAAGAATGGGCAATTGGGGAACAAACATTTTCATTGAACTATTTAAATGGCCGGTGGTAAGTGGCTTTGACCGTGACATTAAAGCCTGTAGCTATCTACATCCATAACAAGTGATTAAAATGCCTGTAGCTATCTACATCTATAACAAAGTGATTAAAAGACCTGTAGCTATCTACATCTATAACAAAGTGATTAAAAGGCCTGTAGCTATCTACATCCATAACAAAGTGATTAAAAGGCCTGTAGCTATCTACATCCATAACAAAGTGATTAAAAGGCCTGTAGCTATCTACATCCATAACAAGTGATTAAAAGGCCTGTAGCTATCTACATCCATAACAAAGTGATTAAAAGGCCTGTAGCTAGCTACATTCATAACAAAGTGATTAAAAGGCCTGTACCTACAGTGGTTCTTCCTTTAAAAGTTGTGTCATACTGCAGCACACCTTGCGGGCTGCCACAGAATTCTATGGGACGTTATTTAATTGTCAGCCATTGTTACCATTAATGCTAGTTAGTGCTAGTTTGACCACCAGAGGGCATCTTTGAGAATCATTTGATAGCCTTCAACATTGGCTGTACTAGAGAATTTAAAACCTTTTTTTGTAAGAACATAGTATATGGGATTGATTTTAAGACATTTTGCTTAATTAATTTGCTTAATATTATGGTGTTTCTATTCCAAGAAAAATGAAACCCTGTTGCTATACAACGTGGCGGTCGGGAGTAGGTTACAGTACTAAGAAATATGTTGCTATACAACGTGACGGTCGGGAGTAGGTTACAGTACTAAGAGCATAACGTTTCCACACCCTAATTGTAGTCTAACCAATACCCAAACGGAGATTCAGTTGGGAAAAAAATCGCATTGATTTATCAAGACCAGTCACTGTGCTTGTCTCAGAGGAGTGCGAAACGGTGCTGAAATAGTTGACCATACGCAGGTAGGCTATTGCTTCAAATCCTATTGCTTCTAACTTCAGTATGCTTTTTAAATAAATAAGACCTACACAGCTTTTAACAGCACTCATGTCACCTACGGTAGACCTACAGTATATCTAAAAATGTTTTTTTCAATGTCGTGACTCCGCCAATAATTGCATTTAGAGGATTGGAGAATCAAATCAAATTTTATTTGTCACATACACATGGTTAGCAGATGTTAATGTGAGTGCAGCGAAATGCTTGTGCTTCTAGTTCCGACAATGCAGTAATAACCAACGAGTAATCTAACCTAACAATTTCACAACAACTACCTTATACACACAAGTGTAAAGGGATGAAGAATATGTACATAAATAATATATGAATGAGTGATGGTACAGAACGGCATAGGCAAGATGCAGTAGATGGTATCGAGTACAGTATATACATATGAGATGAGTAATGTAGGGTATGTAAACATTATATTAAGTGGCATTGTTTAAAGTGGCTAGTGATACATTTTTTACATACATTTTTCCATTATTGAAGTGGATGGAGTTGAGTCAGTATGTTTCTTCAGCAGCCACTCAATGTTAGTGGTGGCTGTTTAACAGTCTGATGGCCTTGAGATAGAAGCTGTTTTTCAGTCTCTCGGTCCCTGCTTTGATGCACCTGTACTGACCTCGCCTTCTGGATGATAGCGGGGTGAACAGGCAGTGGCTCGGGTGGTTGTTGTCCTTGATGATCTTTATGGCCTTCCTGTGACATCGGGTGGTGTAGGTGTCCTGGAGGGCAGGTAGTTTGCCACCGGTGATGCGTTGTGCAGACCTCACTACCCTCTGGAGAGCCTTACGGTTGTGGGCGGAGCAGTTGCCGTACCAGGCGGTGATACAGCCTGACAGGATGCTCTCGATTGTGCATCTGTAAAAGTTTATGGTGACAAGCCAAATTTCTTCAGCCTCCTGAGGTTGAAGAGGCGTTGCTGCGCCTTCTTCACCACGCTCTCTGTGTGGGTGGACCAATTCAGTTTGTCCGTGATGTGTACGCCGAGGAACTTAAAACTTACTACCCTCTCCACTACTGTCCCGTCGATGTGGATAGGGGGGTGCTCCCTCCGCTGTTTCCTGAAGTCCACGATCATCTCCTTTGTTTTGTTGACGTTGAGTGTAAGGTTATTTTCCAGACACCACACTCCAAGGGCCCTCACCTCCTCCCTGTAGGCCGTCTCGTCGTTGTTGGTAATCAAGCCTACCACTGTAGTGTCATCCGCAAACTTGATGATTGAGTTGGAGGCGTGCATGGCCACGCAGTCGTGGGTGAACAGGGAGTACAGGAGAGGGCTCAGAACGCACCCTTGTGGGGCCCCAGTGTTGAGGATCAGCGGGGTGGAGATGTTGTTACCTACCCTCACCAGCGGGGGGCGGCCCGGATTCTAAATATCTAAGGGGCATTTTATCAGTTAGTGTATTTGAGTTTAACCACAATATTTGTTGTATTATTTGTTCTGTCTTGTTTAAAAAAATAATGATATTTTGGAGAGGATTTTGTTTTTAAATAACGTAAAATGAGCATGAAAGGCAATACTTGATCATGGGTTGAGATATTGTTACTAATTTGTAAATAAAGCCAGTTTGTTATTTTAGAATTTTATTTATCTTTTTAGAGGGAGAGAAACTAAAAGCCTACCGTCGCCTCATGGGTCTCCAGGTCGGGAGTAGACTACAGTAAGAGCAAAATAATCCTAACATTTCCACACCCTAATTGTAGTCTAAGTTTCTCTTAGAATAAAACCTTAGTGTAACAACAGTTTTTAGTAAGTAATACTGACGAGTAGTAACAAAAAATAAGTGTGTTTTTCCGGGTGTGCGCGTGCAGGACAGAGGAATAGCAATTTTTACACTATTGTTCTAAATTCAATCCCCTTCATCCTCATCATTCAGTGAATTGAAATTCAATTTTGAAGTCGTGCACAATTATCCGTTTCTATTTGGTGTATGTCGCACATTCATTGTCAAATAAGAGACACTTGCGCCTTGGGACCCAAAAGCATAATCAGTGCTCTAACTCCCCCTTGCGCTGGTCTGGAGCAATGAAGTAGTGACGCAGGGTACCATACTAAACCACAAATTACATCGAAGTCCCACACCATAATCGCAAAACTTTTAGTTGAGCAACCACTATCTATATTCATAACAAAGTGATTAAAATGCCTGAAAGTGTCCTATCTGATAGGCTGTTCTTCCTTTTGCATGGCAATAATGTAAATGGAAAGCAACCTAAAGTTAGCTAGTTATCAAGCTATTTTGCTCACCTGGTTGTTGAAGAGAAGTGGCAATGTTTTTCCAGCTCTTTTCTTTTTCAGTCCGGTTGTGATAAAACTCAGAAGAGACATCGGACATGCACTCGTGATCTTGCCAAAGTTCCACCAGCCTCCCTTCCATCTCTTGTGTCCACAGACCGTGGAGTGCTCCCAGCTCTTCGAAGCAATGTTTTTTTTATGCTACACTAGCTAGCGACCACCTCTTCCGCCTGATTTCGTCACGAGCTCTCATTGCCAATTGCTGATCGCCGTTCTCAAAACTTGTAGTTGCACATCTCATATTACATGAGCATTGCAGATTTTGTGCCGATTTAAAAATCAAACATATTTGAAAATATCGGGACATAAATGAGCATCGGTGACAGCCGCACGCCCCGAGTAGGCAACAATATGGGGATTTTGTCACCGATCTCAAACAGGTCTGGGACAGCTGAATCGGGGCCAAAATTGTGTAGTGTACACCCGGCTTTACTCACAATTCACAAATTAATAAAGACCTAGATATAGAATTAGCCTGCAGTACAGCTCTAGTACTGTGGTGAACATGCTGCCAATGCACATTGGCTATTGGTTTCTTGTACACGTTTACACTGGCCCCATTTGTCCCTATCTGCACCACTGGTGTCACACTCCAATTCTTTGCTAAATGCTACACTCTACTAGTTCTGATTCTATGAGACATATAGCATAGGCATTTAGCGTAGCATTAGCCCCATGAAAGGGCTTTATCCCAGCTGTGGTTTCTGTATTGCACTAACTAGATCAGAGCCACATATAAACAACTGATGATGGTTATGCTGACACAGATAGCCAACGTAAGGATGTGACCCTTTCACCCCCAATCCCTCGCTCTCTCTGCCCTGGTGGAGCAACAGATTTGCACAAAACACACGCAAGTAAAACAGAATTTGTATTTCCAGATGTCACTTCCTGTCTATGTTGCTGTTGTGTGAGTAAAAAGTGTGATGCAACTTGATCTTTGCTCTCTGTATGTGTGAGGACTACTAAATGCTACTTGATGCTATGTCAAGAGGGAAAGCAGCCTCTGTGTCAGAAGCACAACCACAGTATACGCATACACAACTCTTACTTTCCCGACCTCTTGCATCCCACCGACACCATTTTATTCCTGAGGTAAACAGTCCCACGGCCCTCAGTAGTGGAAAAGCCAAACAAAACCTGCGACTCATGGTTGCTATAGACACATGAACACAAAGGACTACAGACTACCAATGTGTCTGACGTACAACAAAGGAAAACAACAGTCTTAAGAGAGGAAAGGGAAGCAAGTGGGCACAATAGCAGTGACTGTATTAATGGAGTCATTAAAGGGACATTGTCTTGTTCGACACAACAGATGGTGTGGGACAGGGATGTATCTTAACTCAACATTTGACCACCTTTGAGGTCTGAACATCAGACAAATGTTAATTTCGGTGTGAACCATAACCATTAACATTTATTGCTAGCTAAAATTAGACATTAGTTCAAAGTGACTAGATGTGGTCTTTAAAGGGATATTTCAGGATGTTGGCAATGAAGTCCTTTATCTACTTCCCCAGAGTCAGATGAACTCGTGGATACCATTTATGTCTTTGCGTGCAGTTTAAAAGTAGTTGCTATCTAGCGTTAGGGCAATAATTGGAGGTCTATGAGAACTGCTAGTATGCTAGTACATACCATAAACTTCCAGTCATTGTGCTTCCTTCATACTGGATACAGAGACATAAAAATGATATTCATGAGTTCATCTGACTCTGGGGAAGTAGATAAAGTGCTTAATTAATGGTAACCTCATCAACCGTGCACACTGACTGCATTCAACACCATGTGCTTGCTTGGGACTAGTGAAGCAATTTAAATAGCTTGAGTTAAGATTTTTTGTCAGCCAAGTCTCCTTAATATGGCTAACATATTAAACTAACTATTAGCCATATTATGATCACACTAACTGCTAGCCATATAAAACAGGCACTGTAACTGCTTAATATGGCTAGCAGTGCATGTGGTCTTGATATGGCTAGCAGTTAGTGTGATCTTGATATGGCTAGCAGTTAGTGTGATCTTGATATGGCTAGCAGTTAGTGTGATCTTGATATGGCTAGCAGTTAGTGTGCATCTGGATTGATGGCTAGCAGTTAGTGTGATCTTGATATGTCTAGCAGTTAGTGTGATCTTGATATGGCTGGCAGTTAGTGTGATCTTGATATGGCTAGCAGTTGTATTGCTGGAGATCTACAGATCGTATTTAATACAAGAGTAGACCTATGCCCCAGGGTTCAACCTGTCCCTGGTCGAGTCTGTAATACCTACATGTTTCAAGTAGACCACCATTGTCCCTGTGCCCAAGAACACCAAGGTAACTTTCCTAAATGAGTACCGACCCGTAGCACTCGGGTCTGTAGCAATTAAGTTATTTGAAAGGCTGGTCAAGGCTCACAACACCGTCATCCCAGAAACCCTAGACCCATTCCAATTTGCATTCCGCCCCAACAGATCCACATATGACGCAATCTCTTTTGCATTCCACACTGACTTTTCCCACCTGAACAAAAGGAACACCTATGTGAGAGTGCTGTTCATTGACTACAGCTCAATGTTCAACACCATAGTGCCCACAAAGCTCATCACTAAGCTAAGGTCCCTGGGACTGAACACCTTTAACTGGATCCTGGACTTCCTGACGGGCCGCCCCCCCAGGTAGTGAGGGTAGGCAACAACACATCCACCACGCTGACCCTCAACACGGGTGCCCCTTAGAGGTGTGTGCATAGTCCCCTCCTGTACTCCCTGTTCACCCGCAACTGCGTGTCCGCGCACGACTCCAACAACATCAAGTTTGCAGATGACACGACAGTGATGGGCCTGGTCACCAACATCGGTGAGACAGCCTATAGGGAGTAGGTCAAAGACCTGGCCGTGTGGTGCCAGGACAACAACCTCTCCCTCAACGTGAGCAAGACAAAGGAGCTGATTGTGGACCACAGGAAATGGAGGGCCGAACATGCCCCTATTCACATCAATGGGGCTGTAGTGGAGTGGGTCAAGAGCTTCAAGTTCCTTTGTGTGCACATCGCTAAGGACCTATCATAGTCCAATCTCACCAATACCATTGAAGAGGGCACAACAACGCCTTTCCCTCTCAGAAGGCTGAAAAGATTTGGCATGGGCCCTCAGATCCTTAAAATTCTACAGCTGCGACATTGAGCACCACATGCCTGGCTGCATCACTGCTGCATCACCGCTTGGTATGGCAACTGCTTGGCATTTTGCATGTAGCAAGGCACTACAGAGTGTAGTGCTTACGGCCCAGTGCATCACTCCAACACATACACACAGGCACACTCACTCACACATCATGTGCACACATTCACCACACACACAAACATTCCCACACTCAACACATACGCTGCTGCTACTGTCTTATCTATCCTGTTGCCTAGTCACTTTACCCCTACCTATATGTACATATCTAATTCAATTTCCCCGTAACCCTGCATATCGCCTCGGTACTGGTATCCCATTATATTATTATGTTATTGTATTCTGCATTGTAGGGAAGGGCCGATACGTAAGCATTTCACTGTTTGTCTACACCTGTTGTTTACGAAGCATGTGACATTTGCAATTTTATTTTGTGTAACACCCTGACAACAAAAGATCCCAACTATAGCTACCGTAGACAAATGTGTGGCAGCCCACAACCAATACAATAACACTCTGGAGAGGGAGCGGGAGGAGAGGGAGCGGGAGGGAGCAAGACAAGTAGAGAGAGGGAAGTAAACCGAGAGACAGACTGTGCTAGTGAGTAAAGCCTCTTCCTTTGGCAGCAACAACAGAAGTGTTCCAGTAGGTCTTAGTTAGCATGGTCCTAGGATAGTGCCACATAAAGCTGAGTGTGTGTGTGTAATATACAGCTTATGGTGTTGGAGGGGGTGAGGTTTCGGTTTGTTAGTGTGCGTATCGTGCTTGTTGCTGTGTGTGTGCGCAGGTGGAACAGGAAAGGCGGATCTTGGAAACTGGCAGGGGTACTGAAACACTGTTAGCATGTCTGCCTTGTGGCCGGATGCTTAAGCATTGTTTAGTCTTTTGCTCTCTCTTAACTGTTTAGTCTTTTGCTCTCTCTCTTAACTGTTTAGTCTTTTGCTCTCTCTCTTAACTGTTTAGTCTCTTGCTCTCTCTCTTGTTAACTGTTGTAGTTTTCTTGCTCTCTCTCTTGTTAACTGTTTAGTCTTTTGCTCTCTCTAACTGTTTCGTCTTCTTGCTCTCTTCTCTTGTTAACTGTTTAGTATTTTGCTCTCTCTCTCTTGTTAACTGTTTAGTTCTTTTGCTCTCTCTCTCTTAACTGTTTAGTCTTTTGCTCTCTCTCTCTCTCTGTTAACTGTTTAGTCTTTTGCTCTCTCTCTCTCTTGTTAACTGTTTAGTTTTTGCTCTCTCTCTCTCTTGTTAACTGTTTAGTCTTTTTGCTCTCTCTCTCTTCTAACTGTTTTAGTCTTTTGCTCTCTCTCTCTCTGTTAACTGTTTAGTCTTTTGCTGTTTAGTCTTTTGCTTTTACTGTTTAGTCTTTTGCTCTCTCTCTCTCTTGTTAACTGTTTAGTCTTTTGCTCTCTCTCTCTCTTGTTAACTGTTTAGTCTTTTGCTCTCTCTCTTGCTCTCTCTCTCGTTAACTGTCCTGTTTCCCTCCAAAAATGGGAAGGAGTTAATGCATGCTTTGCCATCACAGCCAAGTACAAAATGTATTTTCTCAATCTTTTATGATCAAGTTAAGAGAGATTCCAGCCTACAGCTATGACTCAAAAGATTTGTCTGGGAAGGGTATTTTTGTTTTCACTTAGGTTCTTTCCTCTCCTAAAGTGATTACCTATGACTTTCAATAGTTTCATTTGACCATTTCAGTTTCTCTCTCGCTCTCTCACACACACCCCTTGTCACCCACACTCCCCCCTCTCTCTTTATCTCGGTCTGTCCTTTTCCACGCAGGCTCAGGCTGGACATGTCTACGTTTCTCCCTAGTCATGCTTGGGCTTCCTCTGCCTGAGCTTCCTTTTCATTTGTGTGGCAGTGGTACTGGTGTTGGTGATAGGCTTGTACATGGTCAGGCTGACAGTCTCCCCATAGGCCCAGTAAAACAACATAGCTGGAACAGCTCAGCTCTGGCTGCCAAGCTAATCACAATCACATTTTTAAACGACCGCTCCACTCTCCAGCCAACCAGACAGACACAGAGAGATGGTGAGAGGCAGAGCGAGGAAAAAACAGCAGAGCACAGTACTGCACACATCTGGGAGGAAACAGATACTCATATGCCACACACATGCTGCGTACAGTCATATACAATGCTTTCGTAAAGTATTCAGAACCCTTTACTTTTTCCACATTTTGTTACGTTATATCCTTATTCTTAAATGGATTAAATAACAATATTTCCTCATCAATCTTCACAAAATACCCCATAATGACGAAGGGAAAACAGGTTTTTAGACATTTTTGCAAATTTATTACAAATACCTTATTTACATAAGTATTCAGACCCTTTGCTATGAGACTCAAAATTGAGTTCAGGTGCATCCTCTTTCCATTGATCATCCTTGATATTTCTACAAGTTGATTGCATTCCACCTGTGGTAAATTCAATTTAAGGTTCCACAGTTGACAGTGCATGTCATACAACAAAAACAAGTCATGAGGTCGAGGGAATTGTCCGTAGAGTTCCGAGACAGGATTGTGTTGAGGCACAGGGTACAAAAAAATGTCTGCAGCATTGAAGGTCCCCAAGAACAGAGTGGCCTCCATCATTAATAAATGGAAGTAGTTTGGAACCACCAAGACTCTTCCTAGAGCTGGCTGCCCGGCCAAACTGAGCAATCGGGGGAGAAGGACCTTGGTCATGGAGGTCACCAAGGACCCAATGGTCACTGACAGACCTCCAGAGTTCTTCTGTGTAGATGGGAGAACCTTCAAGAAGGACAACCATCTCTGCAGCACTCCATCAATCAGGCCTATATTGTAGAGTGGCCAGGCGGAAGCCACTCCTTAGTAAAATGTATATGACAGCCCGCTTGGAGTTTGCCAAGGTACCTAAAGACTCTCAGACCTTGAGAACCAAGATTCTCTGGTCTGATGAAACCAAGATTGAACTCTTTGTCCTCAATTCCAAGCGTGAATTCTGGAGGAAACCTGGCACCATCCCTACAGTAAGGCATGGTGGTGGCAGCATCATGCTGTGGGGATGTTTTACAACGGCAGGGACTGGGTGACTAGTCAGGATCGAGGGAAAGATGAACGGAGGTAAGTATAGAGATCCTTGATGAAAATCTGCTCCAGAGTGCTCAGGACCTCAGACTGGGGCAAATGTTCACCTTCTAATAGGACAATGACCCTAAGCACACAGCCAAGACAATGCAAGAGTGGCTTCGGGACAAGTCTCTGAATGTCCTTGAGTGGCCCAGCCCGGACTTGAACCCGATCAAACATCTCTGGAGAGACCTGAAAATAGCTGTGCAGCAATGCATCCAACCTGATAGAGCTTTGGAGGATCTGCAGAGGAGAATGGGAGAAACTCCCAAAATACTGGTGTGCCAAGCTTGTAGCATCATATCCATGAAGACTCAAAGCTGTGATGGCTGCCATTATATATTTGCAAAAATGTGTAAAAACCTATTTTTTTTCTCTTGTCATTATTTGGAATTGTGTGTAGATTTGAGGGGGGAAAAACAATCAATTTTAGAATAAGGCTGTAACTTAACGAAGTTGAAAAAGTCAAGGGGTCTGATTACTTTCTGAATGCAGTGTGTGTATGTGTATATACATCTTGTAATACTAACCTTGTGGGGAAACCCCATTCAGTTTCCTATTTTCCCTAACCTTAACTCCAAAAACTAACCCTAAACCTAATTATAAACCTAATTCTGTTCTTAACCCTAAACCCCCTAGAAATAGTCCCTACAAGGTAAAATACTAACAATGTTCTCAGTTCGGTTAAACTGTTAGACTGAGGGATGGGTCTGTCTTCTCAGCATATTTAGCCGGGCTCTTAAGATGGTGGGCCTATCAGAATGAGTTTTTCCTCACAAAAGGACTTTATTACAGACAGAAATACTCCTGATCAACCTCCCCCTCAGACGATCCCGCAGGTGAAGAAGCTGGATGTGGAGGTATTGGTTACACGTGATCTGCAAATTAATTACTGCAAATTAATTACCTAAAAATCATACAATGAGATTTTCTGGATTTTTGTTCTAGATTCCGTCTCTCACAGTTGAAGTGTACCTATGATAAAAAATTACAGCCCTCTACATGCTTTGTAAGTAGGAAAACCTGCAAAATCGGCAGTGTATCAAATACTTGTTCTCCCCACTGTAAAGCCCTTGTTTCACTCCAGACCTGACTGCCCTCGACCAGCACAAAAACATCCTGTGGCAGACTGCAGTAGCATCGAATAGTCCCCGCAAAATGCAACTTTTCAGGGAAGTCAGGAACACACAAGTATGTTCGAAAAGCAAAGGTTAGCTTTTTCAAACAGAAATTTGCATCCTGTAGCTCTAACTCCAAAAAGTTTAGTGACACTAATGTCCATGGAGAATAAGAGCACCTCCTCCCAGCTGCCCACTGCAGTGAGGCTAGGAAACACTGTCACCGCCGATAAATCCACTATAATCGAGAATTTCAATAAGCATTTCTCTACGGCTGCCCATGCTTTCCTCCTGGCTACCCCAACCCCGGCCAACAGCTCTGCACCCCCTGCAGCTACTTGCCCAAGCCTCCCCAGCTTCTCCTTCACCCAAATCCAGATAGCAGATGTTCTGAAAGAGCTGCAATACCTGGACCCGTACAATTTAGCTGGGCTAGACAATCTGGACCTTCTTTTTCAAAAATTATCTGCCGCCATTGTTGCAACCCCTATTGCCAGTCTGTTCAACTTCTCTTTCGTATAATTTGAGATCCCTAAAGATTGGAAAGCTGTCGCGGTCATCCCCCTCATCAAAGGGGGTGACACTCTAGACCCAAACTGTTATTAGACCTTAGACCTATATCCATCCTGCCCTGCCTTTCGAAAGTCTTCGAAAGCCAAGTTAACAAACATATCACTGACCATTTCAAATCCCACTGTACCTTCTCCGCTGTGCAATCCATTTTTCGAGCTGATCACGGGTGCACCTCAGCCACGCTCAAGGGACTGAACGATATCATAACCGCCATCGATAAAAGACAGTACTGTGCAGCCTTCTTCATCGACCTGGCCAAGGCTTTCGACTCTGTCAATCATCGTATTCTTATCGGCAGACTCAACAGCCCTGGTTTCTCAAATGACTGCCTCGCCTGGTTCACCAACTACTTCTCAGACAGAGTTCAGTGTGTCAAATTGGAGGGCCTGTTGTCCGGACCTATGGCAGTCTGTATGGGGGTACCACAGGGTTCAATTCTCGGGCTGGTGATTATCTGATCCACCTCTACGCAGACGACACCATTCTGTATACATCTGGCCCTTCTTTGGACAATGTATTAACACACCTCCAAATGAGGTTCAATGCCATACAACACTCCTTCCATGGCCTCCAACTGCTCTTAAACGCTAGTAAAACTAAATGCATGCTCTTCAACCGATCGCTGCCCGCACCCACCTGCCGGACTAGCATCCTTACGATGGACGCTTCTGACTTAGAATATGTGGACAACTACAAATACCTAGGTGTTTGGCTAGACTGTAAACTCTCCTTCCAGACTCATATTAAGCATCTCCAATCAAAAATTAAATCTTGAATTGGCTCCCTATTTCGCAAAAAAGCCTTCTTTCCTCACGCTGTAAAATTGACTATCCTACCGATCCCCGACTTTGGCTATGTCATTTACAAAAAAGCCTCCAACACTCTACTCAGCAATCTGGATGCAGTCTATCACAGTGCCATCCGTTTTGTCACCAAAGCCCCATATACCACCCACCACTGCGACCTGTATGCTCTCGGCAGCTTGCCCTCGCTACATATTCGTCGCCAGACCCACTGGCTCCAGGTCATCTATAAGTCTTTGCTAGGTAAAACTCTGCCTTATCTCAGCTCACTGGTCACCATTACAACACCCACCCGTAGCACGCGCTCAAGCAGGTATATCTCACTGGTCATCCTCAAAGCCAACACTTAGTTTTGCCGCCTTTCCTTCCAGTTCTCTGCTGCCAATGACTGGAACGACATGCAAAAATCACTGAAGATGGAGACTTATATCTCGCTCACTAACTTTAAGCATCAGCTATCTGAGCAGCTTCCTGATGATCGCTGCAGCTGTACACAGCCCATCTGTAAATAGCCTATCCAACTACCTACCTCATATTGTTTTTATTTACTTTTTTTTTGCTCTTTTGCACACCAGTATTTCTACTTGCGCATCATCATCTGCACATCTTTCACTCCAGTGTTAATTTGCAAAATTGTAATTACTTCGCTACTATGGCCTATTTATTGTCGTACCTCCTTACTCCATTTGCACACACAGTATATAGAGGTTTCTATTGTTATTGTCTGTAATTTTGTTTATCCCATGTGTAACTCTGTTGTTTTTTGTCACACTGCTTTGCTTTATCTTGGCCAGGTCGCAGTTGTAAATGAGAACTTGTTCTTAACTGGCCTACCTGGTTAAATATAGGTGAAATAAATAAAAATTAAATAAAAAACTTTAATTAAATGAGTTGACTATTCACATGGGATGATTTCACTGAACAACAAAAGAAAGGGAATATTGAATGATTCCCAATGATTCATCGCATCTCCCGAAAACCTTTTCAACATACATTTGTAAAATGATAGTTTAGAAACTAAAGCTTTGGTTGTCTTCCTCTCAGGCTTCCATGTCTTCTCCCTAGACCCCCTCAATGTCCATCTCTTCAACATCAGACTGAGGCCTCATCTTCACTGTCACTTTCCAACCTTGTTGAGGATGGCTCGTTGTCAGGCTCAAAAAGCGTCCCATTTGCCCGATGGCCACTAATTTCTTAACCCTTGTATTGATCAACCTGTTGTGTGCTTTGGTGTGTGTGTTCCCAAACAAGGACCAGTTGCTTTCTGAGGTTGCTGATGTTGGTGGGATTTGGAGGATGATGGAGGCAACAGGGGAAAGAGCCTCAGATCCACAAAGTCCCTTCCACCAGGTGGCTGATGAGATATGTTGGCACAACTGCCATATTGCATCTCCATCCCAAAGCCCTTGCTTGGAAGTGCACTTCGCCAGACTGTCAAGAACCTTGCCCTCATCCAGGCCAAGGTGGTGAGACACAGTAGTGATGACACCATAGGCCTTGTTGATCTCTGCATCAGTCAGGATGCTCTTGCCAGCATACTTGGGGTCCAACATGTTAAGCCAAATTCCTGGGCTTAACTTCCCATGGAAAATGTCCTGAAAGATTCTGGACATTTACTGGAAAGTTTCTGACCGTTTGCACCCCTAGTAATGATCATGCTTTTTAATCCGTTTCTTGATATGCCACACCTGTCAGGTGGATGGATTATCTTGGCACAGTAGAAATGCTCACTAACAGGGATATAAACCATTTTGTGCACAGAATTAGAGAAATAAGCTTTTTGTGCATATGGAAAATTTGGGGATCTTTAATTTCAGCTCAGGAAACATGGGACCAACACGTTACATGTTGGGTTTTTGTTCAGTGTAGTTCCTGGGTGAAGGAGCTTACTTGATGACTTCAGTAGCATTCCCACTACTTGGCGCTAAGCTCCATATGTAGCAATGCCATGTTCCTTTTTAGTAAGAGCTGCAATGTCTGCCGGGACACCCAAATAAGATCACAGTAAGTCTCCCAGATCAGAGCATTGGTTATGCCACACTGTCCAACACCAAACTCACACAATCTGTCATAATCACACAATTTAATACCCTGGAGACCTTTTTTGCAAATTAATTCTCACTCACATTTACGCTGAGGGAAAGAAATAAGAATACTCGTCTCGCATGCAGGCAGACGACGGCCATATCTGTAATTCAATTAACACTAGCACTTCCATTTGATATGCTAATAGCTCTTTTTGGCAAATTGAGGGTATTGCACCATCACTTTGTCTAGTCCAGGCTATTCATTAGCACCAACCACAAGCACGACGCCGGGATAAATGGAATTTTCAAATCTCTAAAGGTCAAAGGAGTGCCGCCTTCGGTAGGTGCCCAATCGGTCGGAAAAATGCACATTCTCCCCGACAATTGAACCGTTTTTTTTTTGCTATAGCCATGTAGACCTATTTGTTGTTCTCGCATGGGTTACTTATAATTTTCCTCAGTTTCTTGGTATGACAATTGTCTCCATGTTTGTGTGTGACAAGTGTCATTCCTCATGCTGAAGATATGAAGTCTGGACCAAGCTCTTGCTTTGGGAACTTCTTTCCTTTTCTCATTTTAGATTTGTATTTGCCCCCTTTAGTTCATCCTCAGTTCTGTTGGCCAACTTAAAAACGTTCTCTAGACATTCTCTATCGCTACTGGTGCTAGCACGCTTTTCCTCATTTGATGAAATATTAGCCTATTATCCACTTAGCCTCTCCCAGCATTGTTTCAAATATACAGACCTATTCCAATACAAGCTAGACATTAATCACACCCCTCTCCTCGATGCGGTAACAATTTGGCCAGTGGACAACATGGGTATCATTGGCCCCAGACGAAAATATGAACTCAAAGTGAGGAAACATTTACGACCGAATACAAGACACCAGTGATTCCTTTTAATGCCTTTCCCATTGTACTCTTTTCCCCTTCTCTCCCTGCGGGATTTATAATGACAATGGGCGGTTTTACGACTGTCCGCTTTTGGGAGCAGTCGGTGCAGCAGCATGTCTGGTGAGTTGTGAGCCTTCGCAGCGCTCTGGGTGTCCAGGTCAGGGGAGCTCATAAATGAACATGGACAGCGAAAGATGAGATGGGAAAAGAGCGAAAGGGTTGGAGAATATAGGGACGACGAATTAGGACGCTGGTATTTTGAAATAGACCTTTCTGAGGAGAGGTCGCGTTTCATTAGGTTTAACTCAGTGAACCGAACAACTAACATTATGGAGGAAATCAAGGCGGTTCACGCTAGGGAAAGCCCCATGTGAAACTGATATGGATAGTTTGTGACTAATATAATAACTTGCCAACTAGCATGCAATGCCAATGCGTAACAGGGTTGTACCCGTAGCCTAAACCAGGAGCAACACAAACATACAAAATACAGGCAAATTCAAACAGTGGCAACTCAAGCTCTACAGTTCCTGCTGAGCTGTCAGGAACCCAGAACTGGCACTGACTGTAGCTGTCGAGCCGGAAATACCGTGGGCAAGCGGTCGCATTAAACCCGCCCACATCAAGAGGATACACATGAAGAACACACAAGCACGGCGAGCACCTTCAGATGAACTAAACCCTTGTGGTTTGTTGATCATATCTGACTGCAGCAGGGCTTTCCCTTCCTTCCTTGACAAGTCCTTGGTGAAGGTGAGGGGCATGGTGGTGATGGGGAGGTGGAGAGAATAAATGGGAAAGAGAAATGAACAGAGAAAGAGAGATAGGAGGGGGAAAGCGGGAGAAAGACAGAGGGAGTAGAGGAGAATATATAACGAGAGGGGCAGAGGGCCTGTGGGGGGGCTTGAGGAGATGCTTGGGTGGCTAAATGCTGATGCACACTGGGGCTGTGTTCAGTCATTGGAAGACTTGGTTATCCTTCTTCTGTTTTTCCAAGGCTTTAGTGGTGGAGCGGATGTGACACCTGTTGTGTGCTGCTTGCATTCCTATCTGCAACACCTCATAATGTTTCATCACACTGAATGTAACCCCAGTCTGTTCCTGTTTCAGAAGGGGAGTGAGGTGGGGGTGGGGCAGTGTGTAACCTGTGTAACCAGTTTTTTTGCAACGTGCATCCTCTAAATCCTGATCAGCGATCAGCTTCTTGAGAGTTAACGTAATAAAATAAAGTCAACATTTCTCTAGACCTGCGCTCAAGTTTACCTTGGCAGGGCACCTGTGGAAGCAAGGGCACAACGCTTATCCTCAACTAAAGTGATTTACATTGGCATTAAAATAACTCCTGAGTTATTTTTATGCCTCCCAGCCATGCCAGTCAGCTCTTCCCCTTGCAGAGGTTGCCTGACAGAACAGAGTTTTCTATCAGACCATGCACTGTTAGATCACTGATCCTGTGTACTGACACTTACTATCCATTTACTGCTGGGAATAATGCATTTAATTAATAGCCAATTACTTGAATTGTAAAACCTTTTTCACAATACATTTTGACTGAAAAATGTTTTGAATCATTGGCGGGTATCTTGTCTGTGACTTAAGTACCTTGAGGAGTTGAATATATAATTAGTTTAATGTGGGTTCCTACTTCCTGCCACCCATTCAGCCCTGGTCTGACTATGCATATGTTTCATTGCCTGGGCTAATGAAGCTTTAAATGACCAGTCTACCCTATGCCCTCTGTACTTCCCGTGTGTGTGCGCTTGCATGCCTTTTCGTGTGCGTGTGTGAACCGCAGAATGAATACATGTCTGAAATGACCCCCTTTCCTCAACACATATGAATAGTAACCCATATGAATAGTAACCCATATGAATGGTAACTAGGGTTGCACATTTTTGGGAATATTCATAGGTGGAAACTTTCTGTGGGAATTAATGGAAATATATGCACATTAATATTAATACCATTTAAATGTAGATGTTTTTTGCATTGAATACATTTACCATATCATATGGAAACATAAACCTTTTACCTTTTAATTAAATGAGTTGACTCTTCACATGGGATGATTTCAATGAACAACAAAAGGGAATATTGAATGATCCCCAATGATCTATCGCATTTCACAAAAACCTTTAACGTACATCTGTAAAATGATAGTCTAGAAACTAAAGCTTTCGTTGTCTTCCTCTCAGGCTTCCATGTCATCTCCCTGGACCTCCTCAATGTCAACCTCTTGAACATCAGACTCTGAGGCCTCATCTTCACTGTCACTTTCCAACCTGGTTGAGGATGCCTCGTTGTCAAGCTCAAAAAGCCTCCAATTTGCCCGGATGGCCACCAATTTTTCAACCCTTGTATTGGTCAGCCTGTTGCGTGCTTTGGTGTGTGTGTTCCCAAACAAGGACCAGTTGCGCTCTGAGGTTGCTGATGTTGGTGGGATTTGGAGGATGATGGAGGCAACAGGGGAAAGAGCCTCAGATCCACAAAGTCCCTTCCACCAGGTGGCTGATGAGATATGTTGGCACGACTGCCATATTGCAATGCTATCCCAAAGCCCTTCCTTGGAAGTGTACTTCGCCAGACTGCCAAGAACCTTGCCATCATCCAGGCCACGGTGGCGAGACACGGTAGTGATGACACCATAGGCCTTGTTGATCTCTGCATCAGACAGGATGCTCTTGCCAGCATACTTGGGGTCCAACATGTGCCCTGCGGCGTGTATGGGCTTCAGGCAGAAGTCTTCATGCTTTTTGATGCATTTCAGAACTGCAGTTTCCTCTGCTTGGAGCAACAGTGAAGTGGGCAGGGCAGTATGGATTTTTTCTTCTTACATCTGCAAGCAGTCTGAAGATCAGACAGGATGGCATTGTCTTCCTCAATCAGTGCAATAGCTACTGCTATAGGTTTCAGGAGTTTCAGGCTGCTTACCACTCTCTCCCAAAATACATCATCCAGGAGGATCTTCTTGATGGGGCTGTCCATCTCGGCAAACTGTGATATGGCCATTTCTTGGAGAGACTCTTTCCACTCCAGGAGACTGTCAAACATGATGACAACACCACCCCAACGGGTGTTGCTGGGCAGCTTCAATGTGGTGCTCTTATTCTTCTCACTTTGCTTGGTGAGGTAGATTGCTGCAATAACTTGATGACCCTTCACATACCTAACCATTTCATTGGCTCTCTTGTAGAGAGTACCCATTGTTTTCAGTGCCATGATGTCCTCGAGGAGCAGATTCAATCAATGCATGAGCAGGACAGCCAATGGGTGTGATGTGAGGGAAGGACTCCTCCACTTTAGACCAAGCAGCCTTCATGTCCGCAGCATTGTCTGTCACCAGTGCAAATACCTTCTGTGGTCCAAGGTCATTGATGACTGCCTTCAGCTCATCTACAATGTACAGACTGGTGTGTCTGTTGTCCCTTGTGTCTGTGCTCTTGCAGAATACTGATTGAGGGGTGGAGATATAGTTAATTATTCCTTGCCCACGAATATTAGACCACCCATCAGAGATGATTGCAATACAATCTGCTTTCTCTTGCTTGACCTTCACTTGAACTCTGCATCCAGCAAAAGTAGATAAAGCATGTCTGGTTGGAGGGGCGTATGCTGGGCGAAGAACATTCAGAACTATCTTCCAATACACATTGCCTATGAGCATCAGAGGTGAACCAGTTGCATACACAGCTCGAGCAAGACATTCATCAGCATTTATCTGACTACGTTACTCCATGGAGTCAAAAAACTTCTGATTCCAGGAGGACCATGAGCTGTTGCTATCATAAAGGGGTCTGATTCCTCATTTTAGAAGTAGAATAGAATAGAAGTAGAGGGACTTTTGACAGAGGTTGCTTGTTTTGAGCGCTGAGGGAACTTTATGCACTTGGCCAGATGATTCTGCATCTTTGTTGCATTCTTCACATATGATTTGGCACAGTATTTGCAAATGTACATAGCTTTTCCTTCTACATTAGCTGCAGTGAACCGTTTCCACACATTATTTTCCTGTAAACATTAGAACAAAATTAGTAATTTCTTTCTAAATACAATTCCATGTACAGATAAATAGTTAAGCAGTTAGATTAAACAACTCCTTTTGAAAGATAAATGTTTTAAAATGAAACATGTAAACATGTATGAAACATGTATGGAAACAGGTGAATTAACACTCCTCAGTTAGCAGGCTCAAGCAAGCTAAAACCCACATGGTAGCAGAAACAAACTAGCAGAAGTTGTTAACAAGTTAGAAATGATTTAAACACACTTTGCTGTAGACTACTATTCACTAGTTAAAAATGTTATAGAAAATATATTCACCCCACCCAGTATTGTAATCAAAACTTACCAGAAAGCATGTGGTCCTTGGCTCAGACATTGTAGTAGTGTGGGCTCAATAGCATCTCATTAGTGTGCAAGATTTTGAGAATCAGCTGTACATGTGATGGAATAGTGCACTGTGCATGCAGAGGGTTGCAATTCCATTGAATTGGGGATAGTTTAACCAAAATATGCCACAAGACCTAGAAGTGCCTTTATGTGTATCCCACAAAAAAAAAAAAAAAATGAATTTAATAAATATTCCCCAAATTCCTGGGCTTAACTTCCCATGGAAAATGTCCTGAAAAATTCAGACCCTTTGCAACCCATATGAATGGTAACCCATTAGAGGTAGAACGATTATGATTTTTCAACGCCGATACCGATAACGATTATTGGAGGGCCAAAAAAGCCGATGCCGATTAATCGGCCGATTTAAAAAAAAATAAAAAAAATAAATAAATAATATATATATATAAAAATGTGTATTTGTAATAATGACAATTACAACAATACTGAATGAACACTTATTTTAACTTATTATAAATACATCAATGAAATCAATTTAGCCTTAAATAGGTAATGAAACATGTTCAATTTGGTTTAAATAATGCAAAAACAAAGTGTTGGAGAAGAAAGTAAAAGTGCAATATGTGCCATGTAAAAAAAGCTGACGTTTAAGTTCCTTGCTCAGAACATGAGAACATATGAAAGCTGGTGGTTCCTTTTAACATGGGTCTTCAATATTCCCAGGTAAGAAGTTTTAGGTTGTTGTTATTCTAGGAATTATAGGACTATTTCTCTCTATACGATTTGTATTTCATATACCTTTTACTATTGGAAGTTCTTATTGGCACTTTAGTATTGCCAGTGTAACAGTATAGCTTCCGTCCCTCTCCTCGCCCCTACCTGGGCTCGAACCAGGAACACATCGACAACAGCCACCCTCGAAGCAGCGTTACCCATGCAGAGCAAGGGGAACAACTACTCCAAGTCTCAGAGCGAGTGATGTTTGAAACGCTATTAGCGCGCACCCCGCTAACTAGCTAGCCATTTCACATCGGTTACACCAGCCTAATCCCGGGAGTTGATATGCTTGAAGTCATAAACAGCGCAATAGCTTTGGCAAACGCATGAAAGTGCTGTTTGAATGAATGCTTACGAGCTTGCTGCTGCCTACCATTGCTCAGTCAGACTGCTCTATCAAATCATAGACTTAATTATAACACACAGAAATACGAGCCTTTGGTCATTAAAATGGTCGAATCCGGAAACTATCATTTCGAAAACAAAACGTTTATTCTTTCAGTGAAATACGGAACCGTTCCATATTTTATCTAACGGATGGCATCCCTAAGTCTAAATATTGCTGTTACATTGCACAACCTTCAATGTTATGTCATAATTATGTACAATTCTGGCAAATTAATTACGGCCTTTGTTAGGAATAAATGGACTTCACACAGTTCGCAATGAGCCAGGCGGGCCAAACTGCTGCATATACCCTGACTGCTTGCACGGAACGCAAGAGAAGTGACACAATTTCCCTAATTATAAGAAATTCATGTTAGCAGGCAATATTAACTAAATATGCAGGTTTAAAAATATATACTTGTGTATTGATTTTAAGAAAGGCATTGATGTTTATGGTTAGGTACATTGGTGCAACGACAGTGCTTTTTCACAAATGCGCTTGTTAAATCATCACCGTTTGTCGAAGTAAGCGCATCGATTATATGCAACGCAGGACACGCTAGATAACTACACATGGTTGATGACATTACTAGTTTAACTAGTGATTATGTTAAGATTGATTGTTTTTCATAAGATAAGTTTAATGCTAGCTAGCAACTTACCTTGGCTTCTTGCTGCCCTCGCGCAACAGGTAGTCAGCCTGTCACGCAGGCTCCTCTTGGAGAGCAATTGTTAGAGCGTTGGACTTGTAACCGGAAGGTTGCAAAAACAAATCTCCGATCTGACAAGTTAAAAATCTGTCGTTCTTCCCCTGAACAAGGCAGTTAACCCACCGTTCCTAGGCCGTCATTGAAAATAATGTGTTCTTAACTGACTTGCCTCGTTAAATAAAGGTGAATTTTGTTTTGTTTTAATCGGCAAATCGGTGTCCAAAAATACTGATTACCGATTGTTATGAAAACTTGAAATCGGCCCTAATTAATCGGCCATTCGGATTAAACGGTTGACCTCTATAACCCATATGGATGGTAACCCGTATGCAGATTGTGCTCCCGGCCTTTGTTGAGATTGAATCCACGGGGGAGGAGATGTTCTTATAGGCACTTTCGTATTGCCAGTGTAACAGTATAGCTTCACACAGGAGTTTTGGGGTTTGCTCCCATTCCCCCATCCCCACTCTAACACCGCAAAGACCCTCAAAGGCAAATCTCTGCGTTGTTTTTGAGTGCATGGTAAAGATTAGAGTTTGAGGCTTGCCCACTCCATCTGAGTGTCTTCGTGTGCTACAGTAGTCTAGGTGTGGCTGTGTGTAGGTACTACTGTTGTGGTGTGGCTAAGGCTGTGTGGTTACTACTGCTAGTGGCGGTGAGGCTGTGTGGTTACTACAGCTAGTGTTGCTGTGGCTGTGTGGTTACTACTGCTAGTTTTGGTGTGGCTGAGGCTGTGTGGTTACTACTGTTAGTGTTGGTTTGGCTGAGGCTGTGTGGTTACTACTGCTAGTGTTGGTGTGGCTGAGGCTGTGTGGTTACTACTGCTAGTGTTGGTGAGGCTGTGGCTGTGTGGTATGCTGGCTAGTGGCAGTGAGGCTGTGGCGGTGTGGTTACTACTGCTAGTTGCAGTGAGGCTGTGGCGGTGTGGTTACTACTGCTAGTGGCAGTGAGGCTGTGGCGGTGTGGTTACTACTGCAAGTGGCAGTGAGGCTGTGGCGGTGTGGTTACTACTGTATGGCAGTGAGGCTGTGGGGCTGTGATTACCATGCTAGTGGTGATGTGGCTGTGTGGTTACTACTGCTAGTGGCAGTGAGGCTGTGGCGGTGTGGTTACTACTGCTGATGGCAGTGAGGCTGTGGCGGTGTGGTTACTACTGCTAGTGGCAGTGAGGCTGTGGCGGTGTGATTACACTGCTAGTGGTGATGTGGCTGTGTGGTTACTAGTGCTGGTGGTGGTGAGGCTGTGTGTGGTTACCGTTTTCGTGAACCATCCCTTCTATGACTCCACTCTCTTTCTCTCACACTCTCTCTCTCTTTCCCACACTACTGCAGCGTTGGTCCGGCGACGCTTGGTTTTCCTACGCTGGCACAGATGTGACCCACATGTAAAAATGCAGCAAGGAGAGAATTAGCTTGATCTCTGTGCGAGGAGTCAGTCACTTGGCTTTTTTCTTCTCTCCCCTCCTCATCGAGCGGCAAGTGCTGTAATTGATATGCCACCGGCAATAAATCAGCTGTGCGCCGGGGCCGAGCGGGGGCCATTATCTAAACGAACAGGTTTAGCGCGGCTCCGTCAAAGAGCTGTATGCAACTGGCTGCTAGGCAACCCGTCTATATAATAGCGATGTTATCGTTACTCATTGTCTATTTATTATAACTTTTTTATTACGTGTTTTACTTTTCTATTATTTCTCTATTAATTTCTCCCTGTGTTTTTTGTATTTATTTTATTTAACCTTTATTTAACTAGGCAAGTCAGTTAAGAACAAATTCTTATCAGCGGCGGATGTGATGCAGCCTGGATTCGAACCAGGTACTGCGATGACGCCTCTTGCTTTGAGATGTAGTGTCTTAGACCACTGCGTTACTCGGGAGCCCAAGTGGCGCGTTGTTGGAAGGGCCATAAGTAAGTATTTCATTGTTAGTCTAACACCTGTTGTTACGAGGCATGGTGACAAATACATTTTATTTTATTTGGCTAGGTTGAGAGGCACAGAGCGAGAGAGCGGGTTGATTGGTTAAACCAAATAAACTGAAACAAACACTTTTAAGTGACCCCCCCCCCCCCCCCCGAGTAACCATCCATTCCGACTGGACCCACACGGAAGCATGTTGGGACAACAATCGATGGGTCATTCTGATATAAAAACCAATCAATCTTGAAAAGCCCGAAAGGAAAACGTTCACGGTACTGTTTTTGCCTTTTGAATGTGATTACAGCGCGGGCCTAGATGTCACTAGATTCTTAACTGACGGGTTAAAAGGTGAAACGTGCTGAAGCACCAAATGATTGACATGTTTTCCTGATCTTCCCCCGATATAGCGTTCAGCCTGGTTTTACAGCCTTTTTCTGAAGAGGTAAAAGGAAGAGAGGGAAAATTGAGAAACGAGAGGGGAAATCTGTACTAACCTGGTCATGGTGGCAAATTTTTTATTGGGGAGGGATTGACAATTTCCTCATCTGTCAATAATTCCACAGGGATCCGGGGATTTGGGAGAAATGTGTCCATTACCAACCTGCTCACTCCTCTCCTATCTAAAGCTGACTCTATTGATATGGTCATAGGCTTTAGCCTGGCATGCATTTCAGCCTTCCATCTTATAGAATTAGCCATTGTGAGTGAGCTGACATTGCAATAGCATGCATTGGACACAGTTTGCCGTGATAGCATTTCCCTTATTACTCTGGGTAGATGGCTCTATTCACGCTTTGTTACGCCAAGTCGACTGAAAATGAAGAGGAATTACTTTAGAGACAACGTTCTCTCTTTCTCGTTCTCTCTCTCACGTTTTTGCTCACGGAAATGACAGGAACGAAAAAGAGCTAGCCAGCCCACGCCACGCTTCAAATTGACATCTGCTCTCGATGCGCGCGACGTGATTGTACCGCTGAACAAGAAATGTGTTTTTTTTAATCAGCTAACTCGTCATTTTATTGCGCCTGCTTATGTTGAGGAGTCTCTTACACATGTGAATCTTTTTTTATAAATAATATAGATGCACAGCCATATCTGCTAACTGGCTGGGCTGGCACTGTGCATTTATTAGTTTAGGTATCCCCTTTCGACATGAAGCCGAAAGCCAGGTCTTTATTTCAATTGAGGTGGAGCTGCCTGCCAGCACCTTTCTCTTGTCGTCGCCTCCTCCAGATGCTCTCCTTTTTCTTTTGTTCCATCTCTCTCTGCTTCTCCCTTTCTCCACAGCACATTCATCTTGTCCAGGCTTTCATTTGTGGAAATTCGATGACACAAATCCCCCTGAACCTTGCTGTTACTAGAGCTGCCATGGTTTGCAATTCCATACTGTCTTGTACCGACCTCCACTCACTGTTGATGGAGGAAAAGGGGTGGGAATTGCTCTGCATTTTAATGGTAAACTTTTTGGTTTGTAAAAAGGCACATTTTCCCCCTGAATCTTCCTCCAATGTGTGTACACACACACACACACACACACACACACACACACACACACACACACACACACACACACACACACACACACTGGTAAACTGACCGTAGTTCCTCCGTGCATCCTTGGGGAGTGATTGACAGATAGGCCAACCCCTCAATCACTCTCCAGAGGAAAACCGAAGATAAGGGAAGGAGAAATAACATTCCTCATTCTCCCTCCCCTCCTTCTCCTCTGTTTGATTTTCTCTATCTCTCATGCTTTTGTTCCTCCCTCCCTCCCCTCCCTCCCTACTGTTTCTCATCTTTCCCAATTCAGTTCAGTCATAAAATACCCCTCCGCCGACACTTTCATAGTCAAGGTGAAATTGAGCCGGGCCTCTGAGAGTTCCTGCGTACAATTTGGCATAATCAGCATTTACAAGAGAACTAATGTCCCGGTATCGCCGGAACTTAATTGGCCTGTCAAGCAGCGCTGAGGCGAGCCAGCTCAAAGCTCTCTGCCATCATTGTCACTGGAGGACACCCAAAAGAAAGAGAAAAGTCCTTGTCCATTACTTCCACTCCCCCGTCAATCAATCCCCCTGCCCGTTCCTCCTCTCTCTATATTGTGTCTTGTGGATCTTCTGTGACATGGGAATCCAACTCTTGGGGCATTGTGGTTACATATGAAACAGGATTAATTTAAATGAATGTATGGAAGCCGAGTGAGTGCTGGCACATGTCACATATGAGCGTCTCTTCATTTTGAAGCATTAGAGAATATGATGATGATGGGGGGTGTGTGGAATTAGGGCTAAGTGCCGCTAAATCCAGTCAATCCCACTCCCACACCGGGAATAGCAAAGTGGGCCTTGGAACGTCAACTCAGAACATTTGGCCTACTTCGGTTTGGATGGGAAGCAGATAATTAGCATCTGACTGCTGGGAGTGGATGACTGAGTTGGGTTGGCTGGAGTGGATGACTGAGTTGGGTTGGCTGGAGTGGATGACTGAGTTGGGTTGGCTGGAGTGGATGACTGAGTTGGGTTGGCTGGAGTGGTTGACTGAGTTGGGTTGGCTGGAGTGGAGGACTGGGTTGGGTTGGCTGGAGTGGAGGACTGGGTTGGGTTGGCTGGAGTGGAGGACTGGGTTGGCTGGAGTGGAGGACTGGGTTGGGGTGGCTGGAGTGGATGACTGGGTTGGGTTGGCTGGAGTGGATGACTGGGTTGGCTGGAGTGGATGACTGGGTTGGTGGGCGAGCAATACTTTGGCTGGAGTGGAAAACGGGTTTTGCATTATTGGAGCCGCAACAACAGACGACGACAACAACTGCAATTTATCTCTCTGGGATGTATGTGGTATACGTGTCTCAACTCTAGATCCATCTCATTCATTCATTTTCTTCTCTTATATTGTACTCTACATCCTGATTGCAGCGTAAGGGTGCTGAATCATCATTGTTTTTACTCCACCTCCCTCAGGGTAGCAAACAACATGTTTTGGCCATCAGAGAGCTGCAGATCTGCCACAGAGTAAAGCGAACCATGCCTCGATGCTATTTGCAGAACAAGGCCCTAATTGGGAGAAGAGGGGGATGCTGGGTAGTTTCCTGATACAGCAACCCACACACTGGGAGGCCTGGGAGGGAGCAGACCTGGATACAAATTGCAGGGTTTCAATAGAAAAAAAATATGTTTTATAGTCACATACACCAGATAATTGTAGTAAAATGTGTTGTTTTACAGGCTTAAGTGCCTTGCCTTGGGAACATCAACAGATGTTTTACCTTGTCTGCTCCGGTATTCTAACCAGGGACCTTTCAGTGACTGGCCCAATGGTCTAACCACTAGGCTTGCTCCCGTCTGTAGGGTGCCCCCTCTGGCAATTTTCTAAGCAGACCATCTCTGATCCTTCACGATACTGTTGAACTTATGAAATATTAATGGCTGGATGTTGTGTGTCTTAAACTCATTGCAGTGTGACTCATTATTGTACCGTGCGTTTGGTAATCCTCCTGTGGCTCTCGCTAGCTATCTTCCTTCATAATGTAGTCACGGATATCACTTTGCATCATTTATTAACCTGGGGTGGGTGAATGCCCTATTAACTTTTGTCTAAATTTTGCAGTACATGCTTATAGGCTCTCCGGCTGATAGATAATCAATAGGAAATGTTCCATTGCGACTCATAATGTGTTTTTTTCTTGCAGGGCTCTCACCCGTGCTGCTGTGGATGATGCTCTGGATGAAACCTCAGAACACAGAGAGAAAGACACCGGATAAATAGGAGATTTCCCCCTCTTCCCCTCAGCCCATCCAGCCTCCTTCCAGGGGAATATAAGCTAGGACATAAACAGATCCGGACTAGGTGCCGGAGTGAACCCACCCACCCACCTCCCCCATCCCTTCCCCCAGACTTGTCTCCTGCAACCCCCAGATATGTGGCCCCTATTGAGGTCACTCGTTGCCCCTCGCCTGGTGAACCTGCTCCTTCTGGGGGTGCTGGTCCTCTTGACAGTCCCGTCCTTGACCAGAGGTCAACCCCAGCCCTTCAAATCCTTTTCCCCACCAGACTGGGGGCTGACACACCTGGCCATCCACAACAAGACGGGTGAGGTTTACGTTGGCACGGTCAACTGGATCTTCAAGCTCTCTAGCAACCTCACCAAGCTGCGGAGCCACATGACTGGACCCGTGGCGGATAACGAGAAGTGCTATCCCCCGCCCAGCGTCCAGTCGTGCCCCCACGACCTTGCCCAGACCACCAACATCAACAAGTTGCTTCTCATCGACTACGCCCAGAACCGGCTCATCGCCTGCGGGAGCACCTCCCAGGGAATCTGTCAGTTCCTCAGGCTGGACGACCTGTTCAAACTGGGTGAGCCGCACCACCGTAAGGAGCACTACCTGTCCAGCGTGACCGAGTCTGGCACCATGTCTGGGGTCATCATCACATCCCAGCACGGCCCCGCCAGCAAGCTCTTCATCGGCACACCCATTGACGGCAAGTCCGAGTACTTCCCCACGCTCTCCAGCCGCAAGCTGATGTCAAACGAGGAGAACGCCGACATGTTCAGCTTTGTCTATCAGGACGAGTTTGTCTCCTCGCAGCTCAAGATCCCTTCGGACACTCTCAGCAAATTCCCTGCATTTGACATCTACTATATCTACGGCTTCAGCAGCGAACAGTTTGTCTACTACCTGACCATGCAGCTGGACACTCAGCTCACTTCGCCTGACGCCTCTGGCGAACAGTTCTTCACGTCCAAGATCGTCCGCCTCTGTGTGGACGACTCAAAGTTCTACTCGTACGTGGAGTTCCCCATTGGCTGCACCAAGGATGGGGTGGAGTATCGTCTCGTCCAGGACGCCTACCTCAGCCGTCCCGGCAAGCAGTTGGCTGACTCCTTAGGAATTTCCGAAGACGAGGACATCCTGTTCACAGTGTTCTCGCAGGGCCAGAAGAACCGGGCAAAGCCGCCCAAGGAGTCAGCCCTGTGCCTGTTCACACTGCGCCGCATCAAGGAGAAGATCAAGGAGCGCATCCAGTCCTGCTACCGGGGAGAGGGGAAGCTCTCACTACCCTGGCTGCTCAACAAGGAACTGGCCTGCATCAACTCAGTGAGTGCTCTTAACGCTACTGATCTCGATCTGATTCTCTGATTCAGTTTTGCTATGCCTGCATCACATCAACTCAGTGAGTCCTGTGGCCCTCTTAACGCTACTGATCTCAATCTGATTCTCTGATTCAGTTCTGCTATGCCTGCATCACATCAACTCAGTGAGTCCTGTGGCCCTCTGAACACATTTACATTTGAGTCATTTTGCAGAAGCTCTTATCCAGGGCAACATACAGTTAGTGCATTCATCTTAAGATAGCTAGGTGGGACAACCACATATCACAGGCATAGCAAGTATATTTTTACTCTCAAGAAGTTATCAGCAAAGTTAATGGTAGTAGGAAAAGAGAAACAATATTGATCTCTATCTGATTCTCTGATTCAATTCTGCTATGTCCCACACATTCGATTCTCTTTGATTTCTATTATGCATTTTCAGAGAGTATTGAACATAAGGCCTAAACTCTGTAATGGCATCCCTTGTGGTTAGACAAGGGCAAGGCATACTGTAATCTCACTGAACATCTGTCAAATTTGAAGAGACCGTAGTTTCAGCCGAATCAAATTTTATTTGTCACATGCGCCTAATACAACAGGTGTCGACCTTACCATGAAATGCTCATTTACAAGCCCTTAACCAACAATGCAGTTCAAGAAATAGTTAAGAAAATATTACCTAAATAAACTAAAGTAACGCAATAAAATTAGATAACAATAACGAGGTTATATACAGGGAGTACCAAGTCAATGTGCGGTGGTACAAGAAGGTCGAGGTAGTTGGTACATGTAGGTTGGGGTAAAGTGACTATGCATAGATAGTAAACAGCAAGTACCAGCAGTGTAAAAACAAAGGAGGGGGGTCAATGTAAATAGTCCAGGTGGCCATTTAATGAATTGTTCAGCAGTCTTTTATAGATTTCGGGGTAGAAGCTGTTAAGGAGCCTTTTAGACCCAGACTTGGCTCTCCCGTACCACTTGCTGTGCCGTAGCAGAGAAAACAGTCTATGACTTGGGTGACTGGAGTCTTAGACAATTTTGTGGGCCTTCCTCTGACACCGCCTAGTATATAGGTCCTGGATGGTAGGAAGCTTGGCCCCAGTGGTGTATTGGGCCGTACGCACTACCGTCTGTAGCGCCTCAAATGCCGAGCAGTTGCCATAAAGGCGGTGATGCAACCGGTCAGGATGCTCTCAATGGTGCAGCTGTATAACTTTGAGGATCTGGGGACCCGTAGGTAGTCCGTTTGGCCCCACGGCCTTGTGATTGTTGACCTGTTTATAGGTATTTCTCACATTGGCTAAGGAGAGCATGATCACACAGTGGTCCGGAACAGCTGGTGCTCTCATGCATGCTTCAGTGTTGCTTGCCTCGAAGCGAGCATAAAAGGCATTTAGCTCGTCTGGTAGGCTTGTGTCACTGGGCAGTTCGGGTTTTCCTTTTATAGTCCGAAATTGTATAGTCCGAAATCCGAAAAGCCCTGCCACATCTGACAAGCATCAGCGCCGGTGTAGTCGGATTCAATCTTAGTCCTGTATTGATGCTTTGCCTGTTTGATGGTTTGTCTGAAGGCATAGCGGGATTTCTTATAAGCGTCATGATTAGTGTCCTGCTCCTTGAAAGCGGCAGCTCTAGCCTTTAGCTCGATGCGGCTGATGCCTGTAATCCATGGCTTCTGGTTGGGATATGTACGTACGGTCACTGTGGGGATGACGTTATCAATGAGGTGATATGATACTCAATGCCATTGGATGAGTCACGGAACATATTCAACTCTGTGCTAGCAAAAAGTCCTGTTCCATATTGAGAGAGTAACTGGTACTTCCTACTTTAGTTTTTGCTTGTAAGCAGGAATCAGGAGGATAGAGTTTTTGTCAGATTTGCCAACTGGAGGGGAGAGCTTTTTATGCGTCTCTGTGTGTGGCGTAAAGGTGGTCAAGTTTTTTTTCCCTCTGGTTGCACATGTGACATGCTGGTAGAAATGAGGTAAAGCAGATTTAAGTTTGCCAGCTTTAAAGTCCCCGGCCACTAGGAGCGCCACATCTGAATGAGCATTTTCCTATTTGCTTATGGCCTGATAAAACTTGTTGAGTGCGGTCTTTGTGCCTGCATGGGTTTGTGGCGGTAAATAGATGGCTACGAATAATATAATTGAGAACTCTCTTGGTAGATAATGTGGTCTACAGCTTATCATGAGGTACTCTACATTAGGCATGCAATATCTCGAGACTTCTTTAATATTAGACATCATGCACCAGCTGTTATTGACAAATAGACACACATCTTGCCTCTCGTCTTACAAGACGTGGCTGCTCTGTCCTGCCGATGCACAGAAAACCCAGCCAGCTCTATGCTATACGTGTCGTTGTTCAGCCACGACTCGGTGAAACATAAGACATCACAGTTTTTAATGTCCCGTTGGTAGGATAGTCTCGACCTTAGATCATCGAGTTTGTTTTCCAGTGATTGCACATTGGCCAATAGAACCGGTGGTAATGGCTATTTACTCACTCGCCTACGAATCCTAACAAGGCACCCCGACCTTCTCCCTCTGTATCTCTGCCTTTTCCTCATGCAAATGGCGGGGATTTGGTCCTCGTCACTGAGGAGCAGTATATCCTTTGCGTCGGACTGATAAAATAAAAAATCTTTGTTCAGTTCGGGGTTAGGAATCGCTGTTCTGATGTTCAGAAGCTAAGAGACGGTATCAACAACATTTATGTACAAAATAAGTTACTAACAATGCAAAAAAAATACTTTACAAAATAGCACAGTTGGTTAGGAGCCCGTAAAATGGCAGCCCTCCCCTCCGGCGCCATTCTGGGACAGCCAGACTTCAATTATCATGATTTTGCCTCAGATAGATGTTGGCGATGGACACATGCATAGCCTATGCAATGCAGGCACATATAAACACATAGCTAGTAGTGATGAGGGAGAAAATCTATAGTTACATATCAAAATTTTATTTTTGACAATTTTATATATATTCTGACTCGATAAAAAAATATAAATTGCTTGTTCTCTATCTTTTTAAGTGGTGAGCCAACATGTTTTCAGCACTTTTTTCCCCCATGACTGATCAACATTAAAACTTCTCATGATCTATCTTGTCCCTCTGCAGCAGACATGTAGTGAGAAATATGTTTGGAACACCATCCTATTATCGAATTGCAATGCTTATAGAATCGTAAGAATCGCAATACATATCGTATCGGCATCTAAGTATGGTGTTAATATCGTATCTTGAGGTCCCTGGCAATTCAATACATATCGTATCGGCATCTAAATATGGTGATATCGTATTATGAGGTCCCTGGCAATTCAATACATATCGTATCGTTATCTAAATATGGTGATATCGTATTATGAGGTCCCTGGCAATTCAATACATATCGTATCGGCATCTAAATATGGTGATAATATCGTGTCGCGAGGTCCCTGGCCATTCCCAGCCCCAGTATCCTCTAGAACTTTTGGCAACATATGTGTCCTGTTGAAATATACTACAGTTATACTGTAATACTACAACAGGCTATACATTGGAATGCTATACAATTAATAGCTAGTCTGCTGACCTCCGACATTGTGCTTTGCCTTGGGCCTTCTTCAACACCTCTCTGCCATGATGCTGGCATTTAGGTTCAGTCCCCTTCGACTACTTCTCCCTGGGGCCATCTTTAGAACAGTGGTAATTAGCGAAAGGAGGTGGGACACGTCTTGACTGAACCCAGTTCCCATACTCACCCTGCTTTCTTCCTGGAACCTCTGAGTGATTTGATTTAGTCCAACAGGGACATCATTAGCCCTGTCCCCAGAATTTGTGAAATGTCACTCAAACGAGTGGCTGAGGCACGCACACACAGACTCAGACACTAATTCATTGAGAGAGGGTTGATCGGATGCTGTCTGCAGTGCTAGGCCCCACAGGGAAGACAGAGGCTTGGCTGGGTTTCTTCCCACTGATCCACCGTGCGTGGCATTACAGAGCACACACACCACACCAGGCTGAGATGAATGCAATACACAGTGAATGCAATACACACTCGCTCACTCACTCTCGGTGGGTACAGCTGTACACCTTATATCAAATCAAATCAAATGTATTTATATAGCCCTTCTTACATCAGCTGATATCTCAAAGTGCTCTACAGAAACCCAGCCTACAACCCCAAACAGCAAGCAATGCAGGTGTAGAAGCACGTCTTGTGAAACAGTGGATGTAAAGAATCTAGCTAGCTAAAGCATTTACTGCAAATTGAATGTACAATTGTGTAAGCTTGCCTTGCAGTGCAGCTGAAGTAACATAGCTAACTATTTACTTGCTTATTGTGTAGTGGAGGATAAAATATCTGTTAGCCTATGGATGCTAGCTACAGTATGTAGCCAATCTGTGTATGGACCCTAAAACGTTTGGTAACAAAAGCTGCGGCCCTTGCAGAGCAAGGGGAACAACTACTTCAAGGTCTCAGAGCGAGTGACGTCACCGATTGAAACGCTATTAGCATGCACCCCGCTAACTAGCTAGTCATTTCACACTGGTTACACCCGACTTGAAAAATACAAAATATACACAGTGAGATATTTGGCGAAATAGACCGGCATGCTTCATAGGAAAACAATGGGGGGAGCTTAGCGTTCCAAGGGAAAAAAGTATTTTGGTGCTAGCATTTGATGACAACCCGAGCTAGCTGCCCAGGCTTACATAACTAGAAAGAGTAGATTCTTGATTAATATGGAGTCCGACTGGAAAGAAAATCTAAATATACACATTGCGAGATATTTGGCGAAATAGACAGACAGGCCTATATGTCCCCCACAGAAAACAATGGAAAGATCACAGAGTTCCAATTATTATTTTTGTTGTTTACATTTTAACTATAAAACAACGTGAGCAGGTCTCATTGCCAACAATAGCGAAGCAGGCATTGTGACGTTGAACAATAAGCTGGGAATAGAGCGTTCGGAAGGCGAGTTGGTACCACGGTGCTCAATAATAGGAGTTGGCAGGGTGAAAAATGCACTAAAATAAGGCCTGTTTTTTCTCGATTACTTCAAAACGACAGCAAGCAGCTGGGAAATATGGTCATCATATGAAACTGGGCACCACGGCGGATGCAATGAACCATTTTTTTATCAGAATAGAACGTTGTTAAAAATTTCATGTGTCCAGCCTACTATCTACACGGATTTCAGAGCACTCTCGTCTGAGTGTACCAGAGCGCAGAATACCAGAGCACAGTAGCCTAATAAACAAATAACCACATTTCGTTAACAAAATAAAGATAAAAAATACTCTTTCAAAATGACTATTGTTGATTTAGTTATGGATCCATAACGAATTACTATGGGAATAAATATCACTGATTTACAGAAATATTGGAACAAAGTTGTCTAATGGAGACAAACAATTTAGAATCCTCCAATCTTGTAGCCTACTCCCGACAATCACGTTGTACAGCGCCATATTTTCCATTCCATCCTAACGGAAACCCTGAGGGTTTAGTTTTTCATTTTTCTCTGAATGGAAACACCATAATATTAATCTAATTAATTAAGCCACATTTCTTAAAATCAATCCCATATACTATGTTATTACAAAAAAGGTTTTAAATTCTATGGTAATGCCAATACGGAAAACAATCAAATGCTTCTCAAAGATGCCCTCTGGTGGTCAAACTAGCAATATCTTGCAGTAACAGAAGAAATGGCTGAGAATTCAATGACATGCCACAGAATGCTGCAGCAACACGCAGGGTGTGCCGCAGTATAATACAACTTTTAAAGGAGGAACCACTGTATGATCATAATGATGTTGAAATGAGTACAGCTGTACACCTTATATGGTCATAATGGTGTTGAAATGAGTACAGCTGTACACCTTATATGGTCATAATGGTGTTGAGATGAGTACAGCTGTAAACACTATACATTCTAAAGAAGGAAAGAAGGTTGTGAATGGCCTAGTTGAGTCCGCCAGTATGTCCTCTCTCAACCTAGAAAGGAGAGGGAGAGAGAAAAAGAGAGGGAGTTGTGAATGGCCCAGTTGAGGCACTCAGATTGTCCCCTCACTCCTCCTCAGCTGTAGTTGATTTCCTGTTCCTCCTTTCTTTTCAACTCTTCTTCTCTCTGTTTAGCGTTATTTTGACAATTTTGGAAATGGGCTATGGCTTTCTGTGTACAAATATCCTGTCCTCATGCACATCATTAATTTAGGAGGATAACTGATTATTCAAAGCCACTTTCTGTGATTTTTCTCCCAAATAACACCCCACAATCTGCGTAGTCAGCCAATCAGTCACACAGCTCATTCTGAATTCCTGCTTTTGAAGAACAATCGTTGCCAAAGCTCTCCTGCTCTGGTGGGAACTGTGATGTAATGGCTTCTACGTTAAGCTGATTGGCTTGCCCTTGACCCCATGGTGACCCTAGGTCAGGCTTAGGTCAATGAGGACTCAGTGAATAAAAGTTATCCTCTAGGCACAGGTCTTGAATCAGCATTCCGCTCCCCCACTTTTAACCTCTACCATCAAAAACTGACCTTAGATCTGGAGGTGATTTCAGCCCATTGCTCCGTGAGGTGAAGATGAGGTCAGCAGTTGACCCTGGTGAAGGGCGGCTGGCAGGCGAGGCAGACGGAGGCAGGCCATTGGCAGGCTGGCGGGCACAGCCTATTATGATGGATGGTCTTCTGTACTGTCAGCTCCCTTTGTTGTCCCTGCAAATGGACTGTGTGTGCCCACGTGTTGTTGTAAATATTTATTATGTAATTATTTTATCCTGTATCTTACTCACACACAGCTAGCGGAGGTGACCCCAGGCAGTGTCCTCAGGCCCTCATCTGTCTGAGCTTTATTAGTGATCCCATGACCTTCCACCACTCTGAGAGGCGATCGATAAAAAACATTTCCCCACTGCGGGCGAGGGCGGGAGCGAGGGCGAGGGAAAGTGGGGGAGGGCGAGGTAAAGGGGGGAGGGAGAGGGGGGAGGGAGAGAGACGGGCGAGGGAGAGAGACGAGGAGAGGGCGGGAGGGCAAGGGATAGAGACGGGGAGAGGGCAAGGGAGAGAGACGGCGAGGGAGAGAGACGGGGGAGGGCGAGGGAGAGAGACGGGGCGAGGGAGAGAGATAAATAGATTGGGAAAACAAGTGGATGGAGGATAATGACAGAGATGGAGGGAGAGAGTGAGGGGGAAGAAAGATGGAGGGACGATATAGTGAGCTAGAGAGCAATAGCCCTAGAAAGAGAGCAGGAACTAGCCTTTGCTGCCTATATCTGTTGAGAAAAGCGGGAGAGAAGTGGTTGCAGCAGATGAAGAGAGGAAATAATGGTTAGATAACTACAGAACGCCTGTACTGGCCATGTCTCCCAGCAGCTACACAGCAGCAGCAGGAGAGGAGATGATTGAACGCATGCTCCAGCACAAATAATATTGGTGTCCGTCACCCTGGCGCTGTGCTGTCACCTTCACTGCAGCGCCGTTCCATCATCCACAAGTTGATAGGGAGGCCCTTTCTACTGCTGCCACTGACCCGCCACGCCAGCTGGTGGTTGGTAGCATCCCAGAGGAAGCTCCACGTCAGGTGACATCTTGGCATATATGCCTTTCAGTAAGTGAATAGGAGGAGAATAACAATGGTGGAGAATACCCATTAGTATTAGCACGGTAGTGATTTTGTGTGTGTGCATGTGCACGCGCTCATGGAGTCTGTAATAGACTAACACAATACAAGACTACAACTCAATCCGTTCATCCATTTCTCTCTTTCTCTCGGTCCTCATTTTTGTCATTCATTCGAAAGTGTGTTTGCATGGTTCTTCATGACAAATTTCAGCATGTGTTTGTCGCCATGTTCTTTTGACTGTGTGTGTATACTATAACATCACTATTAAACTGAGATCTCCTCAAAGTGAGAGCGGATGTATATCTCCTCTCCCCATGCAGGGAGTCTCTGGAGTGTGATAGTGCTGCAGATTAGCCTCCACTCCTGAGAGCCCACACAAAAGACACAGAATGCATCCCAAATGGCACCCGGCTCCCTGTATAGCCCTGGCTAAAGTAGTGGACCATTATAGTGAATAGGATGCCATTTGAGACGCCGTTTTAGAAGCCTCCGCTAAACTGATGTACATTACGATAAGCCTAGATAGGCTACTGAAGAATTTACGATAATACAATCCGCTAACACTCACTCAATCTCTTTTAAACACAGGTCAGGTCTAACTCATGTTCTGCTGATTCTGATCATGTAGCATGGCATTATTCAATTCAATATAACTTAATATATTCCACACTGGGGCAATTGTGGGGGAAATACAATTTTATTGAACTGTGTTGAGTTGGATAACGGTTCAATATCAGATTCAGAATTGACTGTGTTGCAAACAGACCTGTTTCAAATGCTATTCAAAATCATTTTAAATACTTGATTTAGCTTGCTTGGTGCCATGGAACCTATGGAACAGTCCTAAAAGTGTGATCGGTGTCAGAGGAAGTCACTAAAAATGGTCAAAGACTCCAGCCACGAAAGTCATAGACTGTTCTCTCTGAGGTGCCGCTGCACCAATTCTGGAACCAACAGGACCCTGAACAGCTTCTACCCCCAAGCCATCAGACTGATCAATAGTTAACTAATCTGCACTGACCCTTTTTGCACTTTTTCGTCTCATCACGTACACTGCTGCTACTGTTTATTATCCTTTATTCCTAGTTATATGTACATATCTACTTCGTACCCCTGCACATCAACTCGATACTTGTACCCCGTCTATATAGCCATGTTATTGTTACTCATTGTGTATTTATATTATTATGGATTTTACCTTTCTATTTCTCTATATTCTTTCTCTACGTTGTTGGGAGGGGCGCGTAAGTAATAATTTCACTGTTATCCTACACCTGTTGTTTACGTAGCATGTGATAATAAAATGTGATACTGATTTGAAACCCCGCACATTTGGCACTCCAGGCAAGCTAAAGCAAAAGCTAAAAGCTTTTTAAACCTAAGTCTGGTAAGACTGATATTTACTATGTTTCAAAGGTCAGCTCAAGCAAAGCCAACTAATAACCTTGTTACATATATTTAAATATATTTGCCTTAACGAGTCTGAGCGGTAATTATCATAATTGTAAAACATGGGACTATTCCTCTTCCCTTAATCAGAATAATGTGACGGTAGACGCACAGAGGTAATTAAGCATGATTAATTGGGACGACGACATTGACGACCACCGGATTATTCTTAGTTAATTGAGACGTAATGAGCTGAGCCGTGAGAATCACTAGGTTCAACTTATGGGAAAATATAGTAAACTAATATTATACATTCTTACAGTATGTAGTGAGTTACATTGACTCTGTACCAGTACCCCCTGTATACAGCCTCGCTACTGTTATTTACTGCTGCTCTTTAATTCTTTGTTTTTTTATATCTATTTTTTTACTTAACACTTTTCTTACAAGCCCACAGCCAACAATGCAGTTTAAAGTAAGCACTTCACTGTAAGGTCTACACCTGTTGTATTCGGCACGTGGCAAATAAAATTTGATTTGATTTACGGCCAAACCAAGCACTCCATTGGAGACGTGTGTGCGTCTACCTGTGTGTTTGTGTGTGTGTTCGCTTATGAGTGCATGTGTGTCTCTTTGTGCATGTGTGTGCATGTGTGTTGAGCTTATGTGTTGCGCTCGTAAACACCCTCACATGATCAATCCACACCACATATATTCTCATCCTAATGTGGTAGGAAAATACCATGCGAAAGGGCCCCATGTAGAGGTGTGTGTGTGTGTGCACCAGTGTGTGTGTGTGTGTGTGTGAGAGCCTGTGCCTATTGAAACATAACAATAATCTCTTTAACAAGTGAATCTGAACCGATATCAATATGACTGTTAGTTGGGTGGGATGCTGCATTTGGAAGCAACATCTCTCTACCTCGCTCTCTCTCCCTCTCTACCTCCATCTCTCTTTACCTCCCTACTCCCTCCCTCACTCTCTCTCTGCCTCTCGCTCTTTATCTTCCCCTCTGACAGTTCCCTCTGAGGAGTTTTTAGCTCACAAATCTCCAACCCCATGCTAATGATACTAATTGTCAGTGTAATTATGTATTGATCCGTGTGTCTGTGTGTGTGTTGCTTATTCACATCAGCTTAAAGCTCTTGAAAGTGGATGCAGATATCGGCCTATACCTGCATTATTTGTGTCAATATTGATAGTGTGTATATACACTGATTTTACAAAACATTAAGAACACCTTCCTAGTATTGAGTTGCAGCCTCCTTTGCCCTTAGAACAGCCTCAATTCGTCGGGTCATGGACTCTACAAGGTGTTGAAAGTGTTCCAGAAGGATGCTGGCCCATGTTGACTACAATGTTTCCCACAGTTGTCAAGTTGGCTGGATGTCCTTTGGGTGGTGGATCATTCTTGATACACACAGGAAACTGTTGAGCGTGAAAAACCCAGTAGCGTTGCAGATCTTGATACAAACAAACCGATGCGACTGGCAAATAACATTTGTGACAAATAAAATGTGCATCTACTACCATACCCCGTTCAAAGGCACTTAAATATTTTGTCTTTCCCATTCACATGGGACGGCAGGTAGGCATAGTGGTTAGAGCGTTGGGCCAGTAACCGAAAGGTTGCTGGATCGATTCCCTGAGCTGACAAGGTAAAAACATGTTGTTTTGCCCCTGAAAAAGATAGTTAACTCACTGTTCCCCAGTAGGCCGTCATTGCAAATAAGAATTTGTTCTTAACTGACTTGTCTAGTTAAATAAAGGTTAAATACATTTGTTTTAATCAAACATGTCTTAATTGTCTCTAGGCTTACAAATCCTTCTTTAAAATGTCTTCCACCATTCATCAACACTGATTGAAGTGGATTTAACAAGTGACATCAATAAAGGATCATAGATTTCACATGGATTCACCTGGTCACTTTATGTTATGGAAGAGTTCTTAATGTTTTTTTTGTACACTCAGTTTATGTGTATGCCAGTGCTGTGTGTATGCCTGATTGGCTGTTTTGTAAGCTTTTGTGTGCATGTGTGCGTGTATATGTGTGTAAGGCTTGGGCACTATCCAGATTGTCATACCTTCATATCGACCTTGTCCGATTGGGGGATATTCTGTAAAACCGTCACTGAACACAAGGGGCGCTATTTTCATACCCCACTGAGCCTCTGTAATCTGAAGGTTAACAAGTACATGTACAATCCCATAGAGAATGCTAACTAAATGCTAATGAGCGCGGTGCGAACATTTTATACAGTCTTTGACCAAAACTATTTGTAGCACGGACATCCCAGCTCATAGTTATACAAGTAACAAAAAAATACTACTCAGTTTGCTGCACACAAAACAAATATTAGACAGCAAGTCTCTTGATCCAGGAGGGGATTCTCTGCTGATAATAAATTAAGCTTGATTTTGGAAGAAGCTAAACACTTAGCTAGATAGCTAACTACAGTGGGGAGAACAAGTATTTGATACACTGCCGATTTTGCAGGTTTTCCTACTTACAAAGCATGTAGAGGTCTGTCATTTTTATCATAGGTACACTTCAACTGTGACGAGGCCGGAATCTAAAACAAAAATCCAGAAAATCACATTGTATGATTTTAAGTAATTAATTTGCATTTTATTGCATGACATAAGTATTTGATCACCTACCAACCAGTAAGAATTCCGTCTCTCACAGACTGTTAGTTTTTATTTAAGAAGCCCTCCTGTTCCCACTCATTACCTGTATAACTGCACCTGTTTGAACTCGTTACCTGTACTAAAAGACACCTGTCCACACACTCAATCAAACAGACTCCAACCTCTCCACAATGGCCAAGACCAGAGAGCTGTGTAAGGACATCAGGGATAAATTGTAGACCTGTACAAGGCTGGGATGGGCTACAGGACAATAGGCAAGCAGCTTGGTGAGAAGGGCAACAACTGTTGGCACATTATATAGAAAATGGAAGAAGTTCAAGATGACGGTCAATCACCCTCGTCTGGGCTCCATGCAAGATCTCACCTCGTGGGGCATCAAGATCATGAGGAATGTGAGGGATCAGCCCAGAACTACACGGCAGGACCTGGTCAATGACCTGAAGAGAGCTGGGACCACAGTCTCAAAGAAAACCATTAGTAACACACTACGCCGTCATGGATTAAAATCCTGCAGCGCACGAAGGTCCCCCTGCTCAAGCCACGCGCATGTCCAGCGCCCGTCTGAAGTTTGCCAATGACCATCTGGATGATCCAGAGGAGGAATGGGAGAAGGTCATGTGGTCTGATGAGACAAAAATAGAGCTTTTTGCTCTAAACTCCACTCGCCGGTTTTGGAGGAATAGAAGGATGAGTACAACCCCAAGAACACCATCCCAAACCTGTGAAGCATGGAGGTGGAAACATCATTCTTTGGGATGCTTTTCTGGCAAAGGGACAGGACGACTGCACCGTTATTGAGGGGAGGATGGACGGGGCCATGTATCGCGAGATCTTGACCAACAACCTCCTTCCCTCAGTAAGAGCATTGAAGATGGGTCGTGGCTGGGTCTTCCAGCATGACAACGACCCGAAACACACAGCCAGGGCAACTAAGGAGTGGCTCCGTAAGAAAGCATCTCAAGGTCCTGGGGTGGCCTAGCCAGTCTCCCAGACCTGAACCAATAGAAAATCTTTGGAGGGAGCCGAAAGTCCGTATTGCCCAGCGACAGCCCCCGAAACCTGAAGGATCTGGAGAAGGTCTGTATGGAGGAGTGGGCCAAAATCCTGCTGCAGGTGTGTGCAAACCTGGTCAAGAACTACAGGAAACGTATGATCTCTGTAATTACAAACTAAGGTTTCTGTACCAAATATTATGTTCTGCTTTTTCTGATGTATCAAATACTTATGTCATGCAATAAAATGCAAATTAATTAACTTAAAATCATACAATGTGATTTTCTGGATTTTTGTTTTAGAATTCCTTCTCTCACAGTTGAAGTGTACCTATGATAAAAATTACAGACCTCTACATGCTTTGTAAGTAGGAAAACCTGCAAAATCGTCAGTGTATCAAATACTTGTTCTCCCCACTGTAGCTACTAAATGAGCAAACAAAATGCACAACTGCAGAGGATTTAGCACATTTTAGACAGTTAACATAATAGTTATGAGATATCTAGCTGGCAAACATTTAGTTGTGAATTCCATACTGTAACTAGATCACCTAGTGTGTGCTGCACAACAGTGACTCACAAGGCTCTTGTCTCTCGTCGTTGTGTGCTTGTAAACCAACACCACGTGACTCGGGTCTACCAGTACGCTTCATACTGAAAAATGATTTGACAGGTGAAATGAAGAACATGATATTGCAATAGTTGACTGCAGGTATTTACTTAAAAAGTAGCTCGAAATATTAAAATGTGTGAAAATGTTTCTAAGAAATTGTTTCAATGGTTTTGATGGTATTTAAAAAACATTCCGTGCCTCTTCCCAAATACCCTGGTATGCGGTATACCGCCCGTGCCTACTGTGTGTCATGGCACACAACGGTGGAGCGCTTACAGCTGTATTTGTCTCCCATAGAGTGCAGTGAAATGGATTTAGTGTGAAATGGCCTGTTTCATCTACCCTTTGTGAGCTGCCTGCCTGCTGTAGGTTGTGTGTTTTTATTAGAGAACATTCGATATATCAGGCCGATATTGCCTTTTCTAGTCTATCGCCCCTTCTCCGTCGGATTTGCCGACAGTCCCTCTACATTGGAAAACTGCTTATCAAGATATTTACCATTCAAATTAAATTATGACCAATATGTTATGTAGTCAGATTGGTAAAAACTCTTTCAAATTAATGCATACATGGCTGTCTGGGATTTTTTTAATTTTTTTATTTAATGATATTGAATATCAGCCTGAAATATTGTCCATCGGCCTCTTTGACCCCCAAAAATTGGTATCGGCCCTCTAGTTTCTATGCCTGATACTTTTACCATCGCTTATATAGTCATAGAAACATGTTGAAAGTGGTTTGATACATTTGGGAAGCTGATACATGAAATGTTACCAATGTCTACAGTGCAATGCTTGCTGACTTCCTAATGGAACATAACAGAATAACACATTATGTATTTCTTGCAAGATATACACACACACACTACCTACAGTTGAAGTCGGAAGTTTACATACACTTAGGTTGGATTCATTAAAACTAGTTTTTCAACCACAACACAAATTTCTTGTTAACAAACTATAGTTTTGCAAGTCGGTTAGGACTACTTTGTGATATGACACAATTAATTTTTCCAAAAATTGTTTACAGACAGATTATTTCACTTATAATTCACTGTATCACAATTCCAGTGGGTCAGAAGTTTACATACACTAAGTTGACTGTGTCTTTAAAAAGCTTGGAAAATTCCAGAAAATTATGTCATGGCTTTAGAAGCTTCTCAATGGCTAATTGACATAATTTGAGTCAATTGGAGGTGTACTCAGTGCCTCTTTGCTTGACATCATGGGAAAATCAAAAGAAATCAACCAAAAGACCTCCACAAGTCTGGTTCATCCTTGGGAGCAATTTCCAAACGCCTGAAGGTACCACGTTCATCTGTACAAACAATAGTACGCAAGTATAAACACCATGGACCACGCAGCCGTCATACGCTCAGGAAGGAGACGATTCTGTCTCCTAGAGATGAACGTACTTTGGTGCGAAAAGTGCAAATCAATCCCAGAACAACAGCAAAGGACCTTGTGAAGATGCTGGAGAAAACAGATACAAAAGTATCTGTATCCATAGTAAAGACACAGTCCTATATCGACATAACCTGAAAGGTCGCTCAGCAAGGAAGAAGCCACTGCTCCAAAATCGCCATTAAAAAGCCAGACTACGCTTTGCAACTGCACATGGGGACAAAGATCGTACTTTTTCGAGAAATGTCCTCTGATCTGATGAAACAAAAATAGAACTGTTTGGCCATAATGACCATCGTTATGTTTGGAGGAAAAAGGGGGAGGCTTGCAAGCCGAAGAACACCATCCCAACTGTGACGCACGGGGGTGGCAGCATCATGTTTTGGGGGTGGTTTGCTGCAGGAAGGACTGGTGCATTTCACAAAATAGATGGCATCATGAGGTAAGAAAATTATGTGGATATATTGAAGCAACATCTCAAAACATCATTCAGGAAGTTAAAGCTTGTTCGCAAATGGGTCGTCCAAATGGACAATGACCCCAAGCATACTTCCAAAGTTGTGGCAAAATGGCTTAAGGACAACAAAGTCAAGGTATTGGAGTGGCCATCTCAAAGCCCTGACCTCAATCCTATAGAAAATGTTTGGGCAGAACTTAAAAAGCGTGTGCGAGCAAGGAGGCCTACAAACCTGACTCAGTTACACCAGCTCTGTCAGGAGGAATGGGCCAAAATTCACCCAACTTATTGTGGGAAGCTTGTGGAAGGCTACCCAAAATGTTTGACCCAAGTTAAACAATGTAAAGGCAATGCTAACACATAATAATTGAGTGTATGTACACTTTTGACCCATTGGGAATGTGAAGAAAGAAATAAAAGCTGAAATAAATCATTCCCTCTACTATTATTCTGACATTTCACATTCTTAAATTAAAGTGGTGATCCTAACTGACCTAAGACGTAATACCATTTTTTACTAGGATTAAAGGTCAGGAATTGTGAAAAACTGAGTTTAAATGTATTTGGCTATGGTGTATGTAAACTTCCGACTTCAACTGTAGCTGTGCATTTAAATACAATTCAAGGCTTATCGCTACAAGTAGGGGTGGCAGGTAGCCTAGCAGAAAATGGTGTTGGGCCAGGAACTGAAAGGTTGCTGGTTCAAATCCCCAAGCCGACCAGGTGGAAGATATGTCGCTGTGCCTTTGCGGAAGGTACTTAACCCTAATTGCTCCTGTAAGTCACTCTGGATAAGAGCGTCTGCTAAATGACTAAAATGTAAATGTAAGTAGAAACAACCAATCAAACACTCCCATCTTCAAACAGCTTTTATCTCAAGGCCATCAGATTGTTAAACAGCCATCACTAACATTGAGTGGCTGCTGCCAACATACTGACTCATCTCTAGCCACTTTAATAATTAAAAATTGATGTATTAAATGTATCACTAGCCACTTTAAACAATGCCACTTTATATAATGTTTACATACCCTTCATTACTCATCTCATATGTATATACTGTGCTCTATACCATCTACTGCATCTTGCCTATGCTGTTCGGCCATTGCTCATCCATATATTTATATGTACATATTCTTATTCATTCCTTTACACTTGTATGTATAAGGTAGTTGTTGTGAAATTGTTAGATTATTTGTTAGATATTACTGCATGGTCGGAACTAGAAGCACAAGCATTTCACTACACTCGTGTTAACATCTGCTAACCATGTGTATGTGACCAATACAATTTGATTTGATTTGCTCCATTGCCATGGCGTTGTAGGCCTATCTGACGTGAGAGATTGGCCCCCTGAGAGATTTTACAGGTAGCCTGTAATGACATGTATTTTAAAACTGTGTGTGCATATTGTGTGTGTGTGTTAGGGTCATTCTAGGGACTGTGTGAGAAGTGCACATATGTGTGTGTTATTGTGTGGTGCTAGTTGCACCTGCATCGTTATTTCTGTGTGTGTGTGTGTGTGTGTGTGTGCGTGCGTTGTGTGTGTACCCCTGAGCTTAAGCAGTGGTGCGTGACAACGCTTGAATTTGGGCTGTAGGTCAAGAGTGCCCCCGGTGGAATGTATTCTGTCTGTCACATTGGTGGTGAGGGGAACATGACATGTACATACGGTCCAGTGTACTTCACAATGGTGGGTGAGGGAACATGACATGTACATACGGTCCAGTACTTCTCATTGGTGGTGAGGGGAACATGACATGTACATCACGGTCCTGTGTATTCACATTGGTGGTGAGGGGAACATGACATGTACATACGGTCCTGTGTACTTCACATTGGTGGTGAGGGGACACTGACATGTACATACGGTCCAGTGTACTTCACATTGGTGGTGAGGGGAACAGATGACATGTACAATACGTTCCAGTGTACTTCACATTGGTGGTGAGGGGAACATGAATGTACATACGGTCCAGTGTACTTCACATTGGTGGTGAGGGGAACATGACATGTACATACGGTCCTGTGTACTTCACATTGGTGGTGAGGGGAACATGACATGTACTATACGGTCCGGTGTACTTCACATTGGTGTGAGGGAAAGACAATGTACATACGGTCAGTGTACTTCACATTGGTGGTGAGGGGAACATGAATTGTACATACGGTCCTGTGTACTTCACATTGGTGGTGAGGGGAACATGACATGTACATACGGTCCGGTGTACTTCCAATTGGTGGTAGGGGAACATGACATGTACATACGGTCCGGTGTACTTTGTTACTGAAGTACAGCTCACCAGTAGGACATGTTGTACAGTGTAGCTTAGACGTTGGTGTCAATACCTAACCCAAGTTCTTTGAGCTGTTACCCAGTGGGATGTGTGAATAATATGTCTGTGCTGAGAGATGCCAGGCTGTTTTAGCATATGTGTGGGATGTGACAGCGTGTGTTTAGTTACACCCTCACCAGTATGTGCGTGATTTATAGTGTGTGTGTGTGTGTGTGGTGTGTGTGTGTGTGTGTGTGTGTGTGTTGGTTTGTGTGTGTCGGTGTGCAGTCACAGAATCAGACCGTTGCATATCCATGCACGCTGCATACCGATACAGTGTTGGGAGTAATGCATTACAAACTAACAGTACATTAATATACTACTTTTATGACTAACAAAGTAATATACCGACTTACGTGTTCAAATATTGTAATATTGTTGTTACTTTGTCAGGTAACGCTTCCATTACTTTAAGAATCAAATTGCTACCGGCGTGTTTATATATATATATTTTTTAAAGCCTCCTCTCCTGCTAACGGAATTAATCTCTATCGGTCCTAGGCTGGGGCTATAACGGTCTAGGCTGGGGCTGTAACGGTCTAGGCTGGGCTGAACGGTCTAGGCTGGGGCTTAACGGTCTATGGCTGGGGCTGTACGGTCTAGGCTGGGGCTGTAACGGTCTAGGCTGCGGTTAACGGTCTAGGCTGGGGCTGGAACTGTCTAGGCTGGGGCTGTAACGTCTAGGCTGGGGCTGGACTGTCTAGGCTGGGCTGAACTGTCTAGGCTGGGGCTGGAACTGTCTAGGCTGGGGCTGGAACTGTCTAGTTTGGGGCTGGAACTGTCTAGGCTGGGGCTGGAACGGTCTAGGCTGGGTCTGTAGCGGTCTAGGCTGGGTCTTAGCGGTCTAGGCTGGGGCTGAACGTCTAGGCTGCAGCTGTACGTCTAGGCTGGGGCTGTAACGGTCTAGGCTGGGCTGTAACGGTCTAGGCTGCGGGCGTAACGGTCTAGGCTGGGCTGTAACGGTCCTAGGCTGGGTCTGTGACGGTCCTAGGCTGGGGCCTGTAACGGTCTAGACTGGGTCTGTAGCGGTCTAGGCTGCAGCTGTAACGGTCTAGGCTGTGCTGTAACGGTCTAGGCTGTGGCTGTAACGGTCTAGGCTGGGTCTGTAACGGTCTAGCTGGGTCTGTAACGGTCTAGCTGGGGCTGTAACGGTCTTAGGACTGCAGCTGTAACGGTCTAGGCTGCAGCTGTAACGGTCTAGGCCTGCGGCTGTAACGGTCTACTGGGTCGTAAGGTTAGGCTGGTCTGTAACGGTCCTAGGCTGGGGCTGTAACGGTCTACGGCTGTGGCTGTAACGGTCTAGGCTTGGTCTGTAACGGTCTAGCTGGTCTATGTGTAAACGGTGTCTAGGCTGGGCTGTAACGGTCTAGACTGCAGCTGTAACGGTCTAGCTGCGCAGCTGTAACGGTCTAGGCGCGGCTGTAACGGTCTAGCTGGGGCTGTAACGGTCTAGGCTGGCTGTAACGGTCTAGACTGGGGCTGTAACGGTCCAGCTGCGCTGTAACGAGCTGGCTGTAACGGTCTGGCTGGGGCTTACGGTCTAGACTGGGCTGTAACGGTCTAGGCTGGGGCTGTAACGGTCTAGGACTGCAGCTGATAACGGTCTACGGCTGGGGCTGTAACGGTCTAGGCTGCGGCTGTAACGGTCTAGACTGGGGCTGTAACGGTCTAGACTGCAGCTGTAACGGTCTAGGCTGCGGCTGTAACGGTCAAGGCTGCGGCTTGAAACGGTCTAGGCTGGGCTGTAACGGTCTAGGCTGCGGCTGTAACGGTCTAGACTGGGGCTGTAACGGTCTAGGCTGCAGCTGTAACGGTCTAGGCTGTGGCTGTAACGGTCCAGGCTGGGGCTGTAATGGTCTAGGCTGGGCTGTAGCGGTCTAGGCTGCGGCTGTAACGGTCTAGGCTGTGGCTGTAACGGTCGGCTGGGCTGTAACGGTCCAGGCTGGGGCTGTAATGGTCTAGGCTGGGGCTGTAGCGGTCTAGGCTGCGGCGTTGTAACGGTCTAGGCTGTGGCTGTAACGGTCTAGGCTGGGGCTGTAACGGTCCAGGCTGGGGCTGTAATGGTCTAGGCTGGGGCTGTAACGGTCTAGGCTGGGCTGGAACTGTCTAGGCTGCAGCTGTAACGGTCTAGGTGGGTCTGTAGCGGTCTAGGCTGGGGCTGTAACCGGTCTAGCTGGGGCTGTAACGGTCTAGGCTGGGCTGTACGGTCTAGGCTGCGCCTGTAGCGGTCTAGCTGCGCCGTAGCGGTCTGGCTGGCTGTAGCGGTCTAGGCTGCGCCTGTAGCGGTCTAGGCTGGGCTGTAACGGTCTAGGCTGGGGCTGTAACGGTCTAGGCTGGGGCTGTAACGGTCTAGGCTGGGGCTGTAACGGTCTAGACTGGGGCTGTAACGGTCCAGGCTGGGGCTGTAACGGTCTAGGCTGGGGCTGTAACGGTCCAGGCTGGGTCTGTAACGGTCTAGGCTGGGTCTGTAACGGTCTAGGCTGGGGCTGGAACTGTCTAGGCTGTGGCTGTAACGGTCTAGGCTGTGGCTGTAACGGTCTAGGCTGGGGCTGTAAGCGTCTAGGCTGGGGCTGTAACGGTCTAGGCTGCGGCTGTAACGGTCTAGCTGGTCTGTAACGGTCTAGGCTGCGGCTGTAACGGTCTAGGCTGGGGCTAACGGTCTAGGCTGCGCTGTAACGGTCAAGGCTGCGGCTGAAACGGTCTAGGCTGGGGCTGTAACGGTCTAGGCTGCGGCTGAAACGGTCTAGGCTGGGGCTGTAACGGTCTAGGCTGGGGCTGTAACGGTCTAGCTGCGGTGTAAGGTCTAGGCTGCGCTGTAGCGTCAGGCTGCGCTGTAGCGTCTAGGCTGCATCTGTAGCGGTCTAGGCTGCGCACTCCTGTTTTTTACATCTACTTTAGGCACATTTATAAATCGTAAATGATAGGCCTCTTCTTCAAGTTTTACAGTGAAATCTCCATGCAGCATCTACATGCCAACCATTTAGATCTCAATTCCCCCTGCTTCTCTTCACCCAAATCCAGACAGCTGATGTCCTGAAACAGCTGCAGAATCTGGATCCCTACAAATCAGCTGGGCTAGACAATCTGGACTCTCTCTTCCTAAAAGTATCCGCCGCCATTGTCGCAACCACTATTACTAGTCTGTACAACCTCTCTTTCTCTAGACCCAAACTCTAGACCCAAACTGTTGCAGAACTATATCCATTCTGCCCTGCCTTTCTAAAGTCTTCAAATGCCAAGTGAACAAACAGATCACCGACCATCTCAAATCCCACCGTACCTTCCTCGCTATGCAATCCGGTTTCCGAGCTGGTCACGGGTGCACCTCAAGGTCAAGGTCCTAAACGATATCATAACCACCATCGATAAAAATAGTACTGTGGAGCCGTCTTCATCGACCTGGCCAAGGCTTTCGACTCTGTCAATCACCACATTCTTATCGGCAGACTCAACAGCCTTGGTTTCTCTAATGACTGCCTCGCCTGGTTCACTAACTACTTCTCAGATAGAGATCAGTGTGTCAAATCAGAGGGCCTGTTGTCCGGACCTCTGGCAGTCTCTATGGGGGTGCCACAGGGTTCAATTCTTGGGCTGACTCTTTTATCTGTATATATTAATGATGTCGCTCTTGCTGCGGGTGATTCTTTGATCCACCTCTATGCAGACGACACCATTCTGTATACATCTGGTCCCTCTTTGTACACTGTGTTAACTAACCTCCAAACGAGCTTCAATGCCATATAACACTCCTTCTGTGGCCTCCAACTTCTCTTAAACGCTAGTAAAACTAAATGCATGCTCTTCAACCGATCGCTGCCCGCACCTGCCCGCCCGCCTAGCATCACTACTCTGGACGGTTCTGACGTAGAATATGTGAACAACTGTAATACCTAGGTGTCTGGCTAGACTGTAAACTCTCCTTCCAGAATCATATTAAGCATCTCCAATCCAAAATTAAATCTAGAATCAGCTTCCTATTTCGCAACAAAGCATCCTTCACTCATGCTGCCAAACATACCCTCGTTAAACTGACTATCCTGCCCATCATTGACTTTGGCGATGTCATACACAAAATAGCCTCCAACACTCTACTCAACAAATTGGATGTAGTCTATAACAGTGCCATTCGTTTTGTCACCAAAGCCCCATATACTACCCACCATTGCGACCTGTATGCTGTCATTGGCTGGTCCTTGCTACATATTCGTTGCCAAACCCACTGGCTCCAGGTCATCTATAAGTCTTTGCTAGATAAAGCTCTGCCTTATCTCAGCTCACTGGTCACCATAGCAACACCCACTCGTAGCACGCGCTCCAGCAGGTATATTTCACTGGTCACCCCCAAAGCCAACACCTCCTTTGGCCGCCTTTCCTTACAGTTTTCTGCTGCCAATGACTGGAATGAATTGCAAAAATCACTGAAGCTGGAGCCTTATATCTCCCTCACTAACTTCAAGGATTGGCTGTCAGAGCAGCTTACCGATCGCTGCAGCTGTACACAGCCCATCTGTAAATAGCCCATCCAACCAACTACCTACCTCATCCCCATATTTTCTTTTTCTTTTTTTTTTCGGCTCCGCCACTACTTCGCCACTATGGCCTATTTTTTGCCTTACTTCATTTGCACACACTGTATACAGATTTTCTATTGTGTTATTGACTGTATGTTTGTTTATCCCATGTGTAACTCTGTGTTGTTTTTGTCACACTGCTTTGCTTTATCTTGGCCAGGTTGCAGTTGTAAATGAGAACATGTTCTCAACTGGTCTACCTGGTTAAATAAAGGTGAAATACATTTTATATATATATATATATATCATATATATCAGTTTCATGAGAATATGCATTTATATATTTTTTAATTAGGCTATGTAGCCTGCAGTGAGTGAATTATGTAGCCTACAGTGAGTGAATTATGTAGGCCTACAGTGAGTTAATTATGTAGCCAACAGTGAGTGAATTATAGAGCCTACAGTGAGTGAATTATGTAGGCCTACAGTGAGTGAATTATAGAGCCTACAGTGAGTGAATTATAGAGCCTACAGTGAGTGAATTATGTAGCCAACAGTGAGTGAATTATGTAGGCCTACAGTGAGTTAATTATGTAGACCTACAGTGAGTGAGTTATAGAGCCTACAGTGAGTGAATTATGTAGGCCTACAGTGAATGAATTATGTAGGACCTACAGTGAGTGAATTATAGAGCCTACAGTGAGTGAATTATGAAGGCCTACAGTGAGTGACTTATGTAGGCCTACAGTGAGTGAATTATGTAGCCTACAGTGAGTGAATTATGTAGCCCTACAGTGAGTGAATTATGTAGCCCTACAGTGAGTGAATTATAGAGNCTACAGTGAGTGAATTATGTAGCCTACAGTGAGTGAATTATGTAGCCCTACAGTGAGTGAATTATGTAGCCCTACAGTGAGTGAATTATAGAGCCCTACAGTGAGTGAATTATAGAGCCCTACAGTGAGTGAATTATAGAGCAGACGTTAACAAACTGTAGACTACCTCTGTTTTGCTTCTTTTTATTTTTCTTTGTGGCGCGCGCTGTTGTGTTCTCACATGCGGAAAACTATCTGACCATTTGAACTCATAAGAAACGAGGCTTTTTCCACAAAATGTAGAAAATGTCAATGGGTCTGAATACATTCTGAAGGCACTGTATATAGTAATGTATGTATGCATGTAAGTCTAATGTCTAGGTTAATGTTTTCATTATGTGTCGGACCTCAGGAAGACTAGTTGTCGCCATTGGCGTCGGCTAATCGGGATCCCCATAATATCTAAATGCAAACAATGTCAGGTAAATCCTAGACACAAAATTGTGTTGAAATAAAAGGCATTTAACGTAACATCAAAGGATTTACTTACCAATGATGATGTCCAACAAAATTGACCAAACAATGTCAGAAATCACGTGCTAAATTACTAAATGAAAATTGCCACTTTGGCTAATCTGATGTCCTATAGTGGAGCACAGTGCTGAATGGACAGCATAAGATAGTAATATGTAATATGACTTTTCATACAAAGTAACATTGAAACACGTTGATTTTGTTAAATGTAACAAATAACATGTAATATCCCAACACTGGTCATACATGTATAAATGCATGAACGCACATAGAATGAATAAATACATCTGTGTGTGTGTGTGTGTTTGCACATAATGCATTGGTGAAGAGAGGTGTGTGTGTTTTTGCACATTATGTATTGGTGAAGAGAAGTGTGTGTATGTGCGTGCATGCCTTGTGTGTTTGAGAGGTGAGGGCAAGTGAAGGCCAATAGATGCTGCCTAATGAGAAGACAGCTAATGAATAGAGAGGAGCGGAGGGCAAGAGGGTGACAGGACACACACACGCCTGCACACATGCACAGAATTGCAGGCTTGTCCCGAAACCATGCTGTCAGCAGTGTCGGAGCTCAGAAGAGATGGTGCTAGCTACCCCCTTCTCCTTTTCTCTCATTTTCTCTCCTCTTCTCGCCTCTCCTTTTCTCAAATTGTCTCTCCTCTCCTTCTCTCATTTTCTCTCCTTTTCTCTCTCACCTGGGGTCAGTGCCTTCAGACAGCAGCTGTCAATTAAAGGGTAGAATCGGGGTTATCCTAGGGGCGGTGTGTGCGTCTCTGTGATCGGCTACTCGGCCTCCGAACCCGACTAGAGGCTCTACATCAGTGTATTTGTGCGTGTGTGTGTATGTGCGTGTGTGTGTATGTGCGAGTGTACATGATACACGTCTCTGTGCTAGCTAGCTTTTGGTCATAACAATATATCTCTAACCTGTAAGATAACATGACAATATTACCCCTATGAGTGTGTGTGTGTGTATTTAGCTACATATTGTGAAATACTTATATAAAATGTACCTGTGAATCAATGCATACCTCTACTTGGTGTGTACATGTGGGTTTCTCTGTATGGGCCGACATGCTTTCTGCCATATGAAGGACCATATTTCACTGAGGGGTGGGGTTAGGTGTCTAATCCATCTCCGTCTCAAACCAATCACAGACCCTTTGGCTCTGTGCCAGCTAGGAACTTCTGTACGGAGCCAACTGGAGGCTGTTTCCTAGAGGTTTAACAGAGAGAGTGTGTGAGAGGTAGGACTGAGAATCTCAGTTCTGGTGACTTTTTAAAAGGACATTCCACTCCAAACTGAAAAAAATTTAATAATTATCCAGCACCGAACATTTATAATTTCCACCTCCAGAAATGAACCAAATAACATATTGGTACAATTATTTTAACATATTGGACCAGGCATATAGCCATTGGATGGTCCATATTATCAGGTATGCTATTAGCAATAAGCATTATAGAAAGACTGAAGCATTGGGTACCTATCTGCATTTACGCTATTGGGCTGGCTAATAATTAATGGAGTCCCGCATCAGGTCGGAATCCGATGGTTCCCCACAGCCGAGCCGCAAAAGAAATCAGCTGGCGGGTAGAATGAAAACATCCTTTCACACCGCAGGTCGGCTTGCACTTCCGAATATTACACTGCGGGTCGGAAACCTTTTAAATCAAGATAATACACTTTTTATCCTAGGAGCTGTTGTGTTGTGAATTCCATTTTGTGAGCGGCTCATTTTACGTTATTTGAAAACAAAATCATCTCCAAAATATTTAAGGGGCATTGCACTAATAATGGCAGTGACTAGGGAAACGTTCCCGCTGTTCGAAACTAAAACAATGTAACTAATAATGGTGCTGACTAGGAAAACGTTCCCGCTGTTCGAAACTAAAACAATGTAACTAATAATGGTGCTGACTAGGAAAACGTTCCGCTGTTCGAAACTAAAACAATGTACTATAATAATGGTGCTGACTCGGGAAACGTTCCCGCTGTTCGAAACTAAAACCATGTAACTAATAATGGTGCTGACTAGGGAAACGTTCCTGCTGTTCAAACTAAAACAATGTAACTAATAATGGTGCTGAAACGTTCCTGCTGTTCGAAACTAAACAATGTAACTAATAATGGTGCTGACTAGGGAAACGTTCCTGCTGTTCAAACTAAAACAATGTAACTAATAATGGTGCTGACTAGGGAACGTTCCCGCTGTTCGAAACTAAAACAATGTAACTAATAATGGTGCTGACTCGGGAAACGTTCCCGCTGTTCGAAACTAAAACCATGTAACTAATAATGGTGCTGACTCGGGAAACGTTCCCGCTGTTCGAAACTAAAACAATGTAACTAATAATGGTGCTGACTAGGAAAACGTTCCCGCTGTTCGAAACTAAAACCATGTAACTAATAATGGTGCTGACTAGGAAAACGTTCCGCTGTTCGAAACTAAAACCATGTAACTAATAATGGTGCTGACTGGAAACGTTCCCGCTGTTCGAAACTAAAACCATGTAACTAATAATGGTGCTGACTAGGAAAACGTTCCCGCTGTTCGAAACTAAAACCATGTAACTAATAATGGTGCTGACTAGGAAACGTTCCCGCTGTTCGAAACTAAAACCATGTAACTAATAATGGTGCTGACTAGGGAAACGTTCCCGCTGTTCGAAACTAAAACAATGTAACTAATAATGGTGCTAACTAGGGAAACGTTCCCGCTGTTCAAACTAAAACAATGTAACTAATAATGGTGCTGACTAGGGAAACGTTCCCGCTGTTCGAAACTAAAACAATGTAACTAATAATGGTGCTGACTAGGAAAACGTTCCCTCTGTTCGAAACTAAAACAATGTAACTAATAATGGTGCTGACTAGGAAACGTTCCGCTGTTCGAAACTAAAACCATGTAACTAATAATGGTGCTGACTAGGAAAACGTTCCCGCTGTTCGAAACTAAAACCATGTAACTAATAATGGTGCTGACTAGGAAAACGTTCCCGCTGTTCGAAACTAAACCAATGTAACTAATAATGGTGCTGACTAGGAAAACGTTCCCTCTGTTCGAAACTAAAACAATGTAACTAATAATGGTGCTGACTAGGAAAACGTTCCCGCTGTTCGAAACTAAAACAATGTAACTAATAATGGTGCTGACTAGGGAAACGTTCCCGCTGTTCGAAACTAAAACAATGTATACATAATGGTGCTGACTAGGAAAACGTTCCCTCTGTTCGAAACTAAAACAATGTAACTAATAATGGTGCTGACTAGGAAAACGTTCCCGCTGTTCGAAACTAAAACCATGTAACTAATAATGGTGCTGACTAGGAAAACGTTCCCGCTGTTCGAAACTAAAACAATGTAACTAATAATGGTGCTGACTAGGAAAACGTTCCCGCTGTTCGAAACTAAAACCATGTAACTAATAATGGTGCTGACTAGGAAAACGTTCCCGCTGTTCGAAACTAAAACATGTAACTAATAATGGTGCTGACTAGGAAAACGTTCCCGCTGTTCGAAATTAAAACCATGTAACTAATAATGGTGCTGACTAAAAAACGTTCCCGCTGTTCGAAACTAAAACCATGTAATAATAATGGTGCTGACTAGGAAAACGTTCCCGTGTTCGAAACTAAAACCATGTAACTAATAATGGTGCTGACTAGGAAACGTTCCTCTGTTCGAAACTAAAACAATGTAACTAATAATGGTGCTGAAACGTTCCTGCTGTTCGAAACTAAAACAATGTAACTAATATGGTGCTGACTAGGGAAACGTTCCCGCTGTTCGAAAAAACAACGTAACTAATAATGGTGCTGGACTAGGAAAACGTTCCCTCTGTTCGAAACTAAAACAATGTAACTAATAATGGTGCTGACTAGGAAAACGTTCCCGCTGTTCGAAACTAAAACCATGTAACTAATAATGGTGCTGACTAGGAAAACGTTCCCGCTGTTCGAAACTAAAACAATGTAACTAATAATGGTGCTGACTAGGAAAACGTTCCCGCTGTTCGAAACTAAAACCATGTAATAATAATGGTGCTGACTAGGAAAACGTTCCGCTGTTCGAAACTAAAACCATGTAACTAATAATGGTGCTGACTAGGAAAACGTTCCCGCTGTTCGAAACTAAAACCATGTAACTAATAATGGTGCTGACTAGGAAAACGTTCCCGCTGTTCGAAACTAAAACCATGTAACTAATAATGGTGCTGACTAGGGAAACGTTCCCGCTGTTCGAAACTAAAACAATGTAACTAATAATGGTGCTGACTAGGGAAACGTTCCCGCTGTTCAAACTAAAACAATGTAACTAATAATGGTGCTGACTAGGAAACGTTCCCGCTGTTCGAAACTAAAACAATGTAACTAATAATGGTGCATGACTAGGAAAACGTTCCCTCTGTTCGAAACTAAAACAATGTAACTAATAATGGTGCTGACTAGGAAAACGTTCCCGCTGTTCGAAACTAAAACCATGTAACTAATAATGGTGCTGACTAGGAAAACGTTCCCGCTGTTCGAAACTAAAACCATGTAACTAATAATGGTGCTGACTAGGAAAACGTTCCCGCTGTTCGAAACTAAAACATGTAACTAATAATGGTGCTGACTAGGGAAACGTTCCCGCTGTTCGAAACTAAAACAATGTAACTAATAATGGCAGTGACAGGGAAACGCTCCGCTGTTCTTAGTGCCAGTCTGCACGTTCAAACTAAAACAATGTAACTAATAATGGCAGTGACGAGGGAAACGTTCCCGCTGTTCTTAGTGCCAGTCTGCACGTTCAAACTAAAACAATGTAACTAATAATGGCAGTGACAGGGAAACGTTCCCGCTGTTCTTAGTGCCAGTCTGCACGTTCAAACTAAAACAATGTAACTAAATAATGGCAGTGACGAGGGAAACGTTCCCGCTGTTCTTAGTGCCAGTCTGCACGTTCAAACTAAAACAATGTAACTAATAATGGCATCTTTATGCTTTTATTAGTAAAATAATGATTAAAAATACTCTTTCAAAATGCCAATGTTTATTTCGTTATGATCCATAATGAATTACTATGGGAATAAATATCACTGAATTACAGAAATATATGTAATTATTGTTGGAGAGTCATGTCATATTTTTCGATATACTGTAGGCGACATGAGTCTCACTAGTGTTGAGTAATGTGCTGTTAAAAGTGGTGTAGGTCTTATTTATTTAAAGAGCATATAAAAGTTTGAAGCAATAGGATTTGAAGCATTAGCCTACAACTATTTTAGCATCGTTTCGCGTTGCTCTGAGACAAGCATTGGGACTGGTCTTGATAAATCAATGAGATTTTATTTTCACATAATCTCTGTTTGGGTATTTGTTAGACTAGAATTAGAAAATTAGGGTGTAGAAACGTTATGCTCTTAGTGTAACCTTTATTTATCTAGGCAAGTCAGTTAAGAAAAAATTCTTATTTACAAGGGCAGCCTACTCCTTCCTCCCCATCTGGGAATTGAACCCCGGTCTCCCGCAGGACATTGGATTCTTTAGCTAAATAACCCAGTACTGTACCCCCGACCATCGTTGTACAGCGCCATATTTTCCGTTCTATCCTAACGGAAACCCAGAGGGTTTTTTCATTTTCCTTGGATTAGAAACACCATAATATTAATCAAATGAATCCCAAACTCTAAAAGTAATTGGAAAGGTAGATAAAAATGAATTATGACATTATGGTTACAATAAAGAATGTAAACAAGATGCTGTGTTTTTATTTACATTAGTGATGGACAGCTGGTGGCATTTTGAAAATGGGTTTTCAAACACTTGTAGCCTGATTAGCAGGACAATAGACTCTTTATAGCCCGGCTACTGTAGGTGTGACAATCACCCTACATGCGATGTATTCAATGCTTAAGTAATCTCTAACATTACAAAGTGTTAAAAAAAACAAAAATGTATTTCACCTTTATTTAACCAGGTAGGCTAGTTGAGAACAAGTTCTCATTTGCAACTGCGACCTGGCCAAGATAAAGCATAGCAATTCGACACATACAACAACAC
>NC_036851.1:43413500-43436066 GCF_002910315.2 Salvelinus sp. IW2-2015 | reverse complement strand
TAACCACAGAGTTCACATGGAATAAAACAAAACATACAGTCAATAATAACAGCAGAATTTTTTTTTTTAAGTCTATATACAGTGGAGTGCAAATGAGGTAAGATAAGGGAGTTAATGCAATAATAGGCCATGGTGGTGAAGTAATTACAATATAGCAAATTAAACACTGGAATGGTAGATGTGCAGAAGATGAATGTGCAAAGTAGAGATACTGGGGTGCCTAAAGAGCAAGATAAATAAATAAATACAGTATGGGGATGAGGTAGATAGATGGGCTGTTTACAGATGGACTACTGTACAGGTGCAAGTGATCTGTGTAGCTGCTCTGACAGATGGTGCTTAAAGCTAGTGAAGGAGATATGAGTCTCCAGCTTCAGTGATTTTTGCAGTTCGTTCCAGTCATTGGCAGAGAGAAACTGGAAGGAAAGGCGGACCAAAGGAGGAATTTGACTTTGGGATGACCAGTGAGATATTACCTGCTGGAGCGCGTGCTACTGGTGGGTGTTTATGGTGACCAGTGAGCTCGAATAAGGTGGGGCTTTACCTAGCAGAGACTTGTAGATAACCTGTAGCCAGTGGGTTTGGCGACGAGTATGAAGCGCAGGGCCAACCAACGAGAGCATACAGGTCGCATTGGTGGGTAGTGTATTGGGATTTGGTGACAAAATGGATGGCACTGTGATAGACTGCATCCAATTTGTTGAGTAGAGTGTTGGAAAGCTATTTTACAGATGATATCGCCGAAGTCGAAGATTGGTAGGATGGTCTTTTTTACGAGGGTATGTTTGCAGCATGAGTGAAGTATGCTTTGTTGCGATATAGGAAGCCGATTCTAGATTTAATTTTGGATAGGAGATGCTTAATGTGAGTCTGGAAGCAGAGTTTACAGTCTAACCTGACACCTAGGTATTTGTAGTTGTCCACGTATTCAGAGCCGTCCAGAGTAGTGATGCTGGACGGGCGGGCAGGTGCGGGCAGTGATCGATTGAATGCATGCATTTAGTTTTACTTGCATTTAGGAGCAGTTGGAGGTCACGGAAGGAGAGTTGTATGGCATTGAAGCTCGTCTGGAGGTTAGATAACACAGTGTCCAAAGAGGGGCCAGAAGTATACAGAATGGTGTCGTCTGCGTAGAGGTGGATCAGAGAATCACCAGCAGCAAGAGCGACATCATTGATGTATACAGAGAAGAGAGTCGGTCCAAGAATTGAACCCTGTGGCACGCCCATAGAGACTGCAAGAGGTCCGGACAACAGGCCCTCTGATTTTACACACTGAACTCTATCTAAGAAGTAGTTGGTGAACGCAGGCGAGGCAGTCATTTGAGAAACCAAGGCTATTGAGTCTGCCGATAAGAATGTGGTGATTGACAGAGTCGAAAGCCTTTGGCCAGGTTGATGAATACGGCTGCACAGTACTGACTCTTATTGATTGCAGTTATGATATCGTTTAGTACCTTGAGCATGGCTGAGGTGCACCCATGACCAGCTCTGAAACCAGATTGCATAGCGGAGAAGGTATGGTGGGATTCGAAATGGTCGGTAATCTGTTTTGTTAACTTGGATTTCGAAGACCTTAGAAAGACAAGGTAGTATAGATATAGGTCTGTAGCAGTTGGGTCTAGAGTGTCACCCCCTTTGAAGAGGGGGAATCTCAGACGATACGAAAGAGAGTTGTACAGGCTAGTATTGAATGGGGCATGCTTATTTAAGATGGTGAGGAAGGCACTTTTAAAGAATAACCAGGCATCCTCTACTGACGGGATGAGGTCAATGTCATTCCAGGATACCCCGGCCAGGTCGATTAGAAAGGCCTGCTCGCAGAAGTGTTTTAGGGAGCGTTTGACAGTGATGAGGGGTGGTCGTTTGATCGCAGACCCATTACGGATGCAGGCAATGAGGCAGTGATCGCTGAGATCTTGATTGAAAACAGCAGAGGTGTATTTGGAGGGCGAGTTAGTTAGGATGATATCTATGAGGGTGCCCGTGTTTACGGATTTGGGGTTGTACCTGGTCGGTTCATTGATTATTTTTGTGAGGTTGAGGGCATCAAGCTTAAATTGTAGGATGGCCGGGGTGTTAAGCATGTCCCAGTTTAGGTCACCTAGTAGCACGAGCTCAGAAGATAGATGGGGGGCAATCAATTCACACATGGTGTCGAGGGCACAGCTGGGGGCAGAGGGTGGTCTATAGCAAGCGGCAACAGAGACTTGAGAGACTTGTTTCTGGAAAGGTGAATTTTTAGAAGTAGAAGCTCGAATTGTTTGGGTACAGACCTGGAAAGTAATACAGAACTCTGCAGGCTATCTTTGCAGTAGATTGCAACACCGCCCCCTTTGGCAGTTCTATCTTGGCGAAATTTTTTATAGTTAGGGATGGAGATTTCAGGGTTTTTGGTGGTTTTCATAAGCCAGGATTCAGACACGGCTAAGACATCCGGGTTGGCAGAGTGTGCTAAAGCAGTGAGTAAAACAAACTTAGGGAGTAGGCTTCTAATGTTAACATGCACGAAACCAAGGCTTTTACGGTTACAGAAGTCAACAAATTAGAGCACCTGGGGAGTGGGAGTGGAGCTAGGCACTGCAGGATCTGGATTAACCTCTACATCACCAGAGGAACAGAGGAGAAGTAGGAAAAGGGTACGGCTAAAGGCGATACGATCTGGCCGTCTAGCACGTTCGGATCAGAGAGTAAAAGGAGCAGGTTTCTGGGCACGATAGCATAGATTCAAGGCATAGTGTACAGACAAAGGTAAGGTAGGATGTGAGTACATTGGAGGTAAACCTAGGCATTGAGTAATGATGAGAGAGATATAGTCTCTGGAGACGTTTAAATCAGGTGATGTCTTCGCATATGTAGGAGGTGGAACAACATGGTTGGTTAAAACCTCTTGGCGCACGGATCCCTTTAACGGGATCATTTTCGTAAACAACCGCTGAATTGCAGAGCGCCAAATTCAAAAACAATTACTAAAATTATTTATTTTCATGAAATCCCAAGTGAAATATACCAAAACACAGCTTGTTGTTAATCCAACTATCGTGTCAGATTTTGAAAATATGCTTTACAGCGAAAGCAATCCAAGCGTTTGTGAGTTTATCGATCACTAGACAAAACATTACGAACAGCTAGCAGCAATGTAGATTGGTCACGAAAGTCAGAAAAGCAATAAAATTAATCGTTTACCTTTGATGATCTTCGGATGTTTGCACTCACGAGACTCCCAGTTACACAATAAATGTTCATTTTGTTCGATAAATATTATTTTTATATCCAAAAACCTCCATTTGGTTGGTGCGTTATGTTCAGAAATCAACAGGCTCGAGCGGTCATGAAGGGCAGACGAAAATTCCAAATAGTATCCGTAAAGTTCGTAGAAACATGTCAAACGTTTTTTATAATCAATCCTCAGGTTGTTTTTAACATGAATAATCGATAATATTTCAACCGGACGGTAAACTATTCAATAAAAGAGATAAAGAAAATGTCGAGCTCCAACTTTCGCGCGCATGAACTAATCGAAGGACATTCAGCTATCCACTGACGCGTTTTGATAAATCTCGCTAATTTTTCAGAATAAAAGCTAGAAACTATGTCTAAAGACTGTTCACACCCTGAGGAAGCCATAGGAAAAGGAATCTGGTTGATATCCCTTTAAATTAAGGAAAGCCAGGCAATGGAACAGGGATTTTTCAAAATAAGAGCTATTTCCGGGTTGGATTTCCTCAGGTTTTCGCCTGCAAAATCAGTTCTGTTATACTTACAGACAATATTTTGACAGTTTTGGAAACTGTCCTAATCTGTCAATTATATGCAAATTCTAGCATCTGGGCCTGAGAAATAGGCAGCTTACATTGGGAACGTTATTTTTTCCAAACATAAAAATTCAGCCCCCTAGCTTCAAGAGGTTTTAAGGCATATTGAGCAGGGCTATATCATACTTCCGGCGCCGACAGAGATGGCCGACTCGCTTTGCGTTCCTAGGAAACTATGCAGTATTTTGTTTTTGTACGTGTTATTTCTAACATTGGTACCCCAGGTAATCTTAGGTTTTATTACATACAGTCGGGAGGAACTACTGAATATAAGAGCAATGTCAACTCACCATCATTACGACCAGGAATATGACTTTCCCGAAGGGGATCCTGTGTTTTGCCTTCCACCCAGGACAATGGATCTGATCCCAGCCGGCGTACCTAAACAACGTCGCCGTAAAAGGGGCAAACGAAGCGGTCTTCTGGTTAGGCTCCGGAGATGGGCACATCTCGCACCACTCCCTAGCATACTACTCGCCAATGTCCAGTCTCTTGACAACAAGGTTGATGAAATCCGAGCAAGGGTTGCCTTCCAGAGAGACATCAGAGACTGTAACGTTCTTTGCTTCACGGACACATGGCTTACTCGAGAGACGCTATCGGAGTCGGTGCAGCCAGCTGGTTTCTTCACGCATCGCGCCGACAGAAACAAGCATCTTTCTCTTAAGAAGAGGGTATGCCTTATGATTAATGAGACGTGGTGTGATCATAACAACATACAGGAACTCAAGTCCTTCTGTTCACCTGACTTAGAATTCCTCACAATCAAATGTCGACCGCATTATCTACCAAGGGAATTCTCTTTGATTATAATCACAGCTGTATATATTCCCCCCCAAGCAGACACATCGATTGCCCTGAATGAACTTTATTTGACTCTATGTAAACTGGAAACCACATATCCTGAGGCTGCATTCATTGTAGCTGGGGATTCTAACAAGACTAATCTGAAAACAAGACTCCCTAAATTCTATCAGCATATCGATTGCGCAACCAGGGCTGGTAAAACCCTGGATCATTGTTATTCTAACTTCCGCGACGCATATAAGGCCCTCCCCTGCCCTCCTTTCGGAAAAGCTGACCACGACTCCATTTTGTTGCTTCCAGCCTACAGACAGAAACTTAAACAAGAAGCTCCCGCACTCAGGTCTGTTCAACACTGGTCCGACCAATCTGATTCCACGCTTCAAGACTGCTTCGATCACGTGGATTGGGATATGTTCCGCATTGCGTCCAACAACAACATTGACGAATACGCTGATTCGGTGAGCGAGTTCATTAGAAAGTGCATCGGCGATGTCGTACCCACACCAACTATTAAACCATTCCCAAACCAGAAACCGTGGATTGATGGCAGCATTCGCGCGAAACACTGCTTTTAACTAGGGCAAGGTGACCGGAAACATGACCAAATACAAACAGTGTAGCTATTCCCTCCGCAAGGCAATCAAACAAGCTAAGCGTCAGTATAGAGACAAAGTAGAGTTGTAATTCAACGGCTTAGACACAAGAGGTATGTGGCAGGGTCTACAGTCAATCACGGATTACAAAAAGAAAACCAGCCCCGTCGCGGACCAGGATGTCTTGCTCCCAGACAGACTAAATAACTTGAGGACAATACAGTGCCACTGACACGGCCCGCTACCAAAACCTGCGGACTCTCCTTCACTGCAGCCAACGTGAGTAAAACATTTAAACGTGTTAACCCTCGCAAGTCTGCAGGCCCAGACGGCATCCCCAGCCGCGTCCTCAGAGCATGCGCAGACCAGCTGGCTGGTGTGTTTACGGACATATTCAATCAATCCTTATCCAGTCTGCTGTTCCCACATGCTTCAAGAGGGCCTCCATTGTTCCTGTTCCCAAGAAAGCTAAGGTAACTGAGCTAAACGACTACCGCCCGTAGCACTAACTTCCGTCATCATGAAGTGCTTTGAGAGACTGGTCAAGGACCATATCACCTCCACCCTACCTGACACCCTAGACCCACTCCAATTTGCTTACCGACCCAATAGGTCCACAGACGACGCAATCACAACCACACTGCACACTGCCCTAACCCATCTGGACAAGAGGAATAACTATGTGAGAATGCTGTTCATCGACTACAGCTCAGCATTTAACACCATGCACGCCTCCAACTGGCCATGGCCATGCGTGGCCATGCACGCCTCCAACTCAATCATCAAGTTTGTGGACGACACTACAGTGGTAGGCTTGATTACCAACAACGATGAGACTGCCTACAGGGAGGAGGTGAGGGCCCTCGGAGTGTGGTGTCAGGAAATTAACCTCACACTCAACGTCAACAAAAAAAAGGAGATGATTGTGGACTTCAGGAAACAGCAGAGGAGCACCCCCTTATCCACATCGACGGGACAGTAGTGAGAGGGTAGTAAGTTTTAAGTTCCTCGGCGTACACATCACGGACAAACTGAAATGGTCCACCCACACAGACAGCGTTGTGAAGAAGGTGCAGCAGCGCCTCTTCATCCTCAGGAGGCTGAAGAAATTCGGCTTGTCACCAAAAGCACTCACAAACTTCTACAGATGCACAATCGAGAGCATCCTGTCGGGCTGTATCACTGCTGGTACGGCAACTGCTCTGCCACAACCGTAAGGCTCTCCAGAGGGTAGTGAGGTCTGCACAACGCATCACTGGGGGCAAACTACCTGCCCTCCAGGACACCTACACCACCCGATGTCACAGGAAGGCCATAAAGATCATCAAGGACAACAACCACCCGAGCCACTGCCTGTTCACCCCGCTATCATCCAGAAGGCGAGGTCAGTACAGGTGGATCAAAGCAGGAAACGAGAGACTGAAAAACAGCTTCTATCTCAAGGCCATCAGACTGTTAAACAGCCACCACTAACATTGAGTGGCTGCTGCCAACATACGGACTCAACTCCAGCTCACTTTAATAATGGAAATTGATGGGAATTTATCAAAAATGTATCACTAGCCACTTTAAACAATGCCACTCAGTATAATGTATATGTATATACTGTACTCTATATCATCCACTGCATCTTGCCATCTTTATGTAATACATGTATCACTAGCCACTTTAAACTATGCCACTTTTATGTTTACTCATCTCATATGTATATACTGTACTCGATACCATCTACTGCATCTTGCCTATGCCGTTCTGTACCATCACTTATTCATATATCTTTATGTACATATTCTTTATCCCTTTACACTTGTGTGTATAAGGTAGTAGTTGTGGAATTGTTAGGTTAGATTACTCATTGGTTATTACTGCACTGTCAGAACTAGAAGCACAAGCATTTCGCTACACTCACATTAACATCTGCTAACCATGTGTATGTGACAAATAAAATTTAATTTGATTTGATTACAGTGAAATAAGACAGTAATCACTAACCAGGACAGTAATGGACGAGGCATATTGATATTAGAGAGAGGCATGCGTAGCCAAGTGAACATATTGGTCCAGTGAGTGGTTGGGCTGGCTGGGGACACGGCGATTCAGACAGTTAGCAGGCCGGTGCTAACAAGCTAGCAGTTAGTAGGCTGGGGCTAACAAGCTAGCAGACCGGGGCTAGCAAGCTAGCAGTTAGCAGACCGGGTTAGGAAGCAAGCACTTATCAGACCTGGGCTATCAAGCTAGCAGTTAGCAGATCGGGGCTAACAAGTTAGCAGAAGGGCCTTTGGGGGACGTCGCGATGGAGGCAAGTCTGTTTTTGACTCTTCGTGCGGTGACGTCGATAGACCAGTCGTGGATTAGTATGGTTCCAAGTAGCTCTAGGTAGCTAGCAGGCCGCGGTTAGCAGAATGGGCCTTAAGCGGACGTCGCGCCTGAGGGGCCTGTTGGAATCCTCGGGCTGATTATGTCGGTATTCCAGTCGAAGAGGATCGGCGGGGTTCCGTGCCCTGTACCGGCAGTAGAAGGGGTCCGGATATTGTAGCCCAGGAGTGAGCTTCGGTGGTAGCCCAGGAGCCCTAGCCGGGCTAGCTTCAGGCTAATTGGTGCTTGCTCTGGGATGGAAATGCTAGCCAGGAGTAGTCACCCGTGATTGCGGTTAGCTAGTTGCGAAGATCCAGATGAAAATGTTCAGAGTTTGCGGTAGGAATCTGGTTATATGGAGAGAAAAAAATAGGTCCGTTATGCTCTGGTTTGAGTCACGTTGTACAAACTGGCAAGAGCTTTCCGAGCTTAAGGTTAGCTGATGACCGCTAGCAGTGGTTTTGCTGACTGATAGGTTGTAACTAGTTAGCTGGCTAGCTTCAGTTGAGCGATTCCAGATCCAAAGTAAATGGAAATACTTTAGCAAAAAAGAGGTCCACGCCACATTGGGTGAGGCGGGTTGCAGGAGAGTATTTAGAAGTTGAGGTTTAGGAAAATATTTTAAAAAGATATGCGAAGAAAAATATATAAAAATATATATACAAGGGAAAGGACAAAGACAATGACGGCTGACTGCTACGCCATCTTGGAAGTGTTACATTTCTAACTCCAAAACAGCAGTACAGTATTTCTTCATCAACATCTTTATGTTTTCGTTAATAAAATAATGATTAAAAAACCTCTTTCAAAATGCTGATGTTTATTTAGTTATGGATCCATAACAAATTTTTATGGGAATAAATATCAGTGTATTACAGAAATATTGGAACAAATTGTTGCTTACTGGAATATACTCTTTCAAACATACGTTCATGTTGTACAGCGCCATTATGGCTATTAGTAGGGCTATATTTTGGCCTTCATGGGCGGCGCACAATTGGCCCAGCATTTCTCTCCCTCCTAAAAACAGAAATACATTTTTGGGGCTTTTACAAATATTATTTTGGCCTTTATTCAGATTACAATTGCTCTCTTTTGTTTTTTTGAAAACGAAATAACCTCCAAAATATCTTTATATATTATCAAGTTGATGACACAGTCATATAGCCGGCACCTAAATAAAGCTGAGTGACTCACTCATTCATGGCTTTGGATCAAATAAATAAGTACCAACATTCTTTCTGATAGTCCTAAATATTTTTTGGGGGGGTTGTCCTGACCTGGACACCATGTACACTATTATAATAGCCCATTATGGGCTATTAGCAGGACAATATACCTCTCTGTATTTTGTTACTTTGTAGATGGGGGCTCCGGAGTGGATGGGGGCTCCCACAGTGCAAAATGCGTTGCTACAGATGCAGGTTCGATACCCGCCACTGGGAGACCCATGAGGTGGCTTTTGGTTTTAATTTAGAATCCTCCAATCCTCTATATGTAATTATTGGTGGAGAGTCACATCATATTTTTCGATATACTGTAGGTCTACATTGTTGCTTACTGGAAAATACTCTTTCAAACACACATGGTCACGTTGTACAGCGTCATGGCTATTAGCAGGGCTATATTTTGGCCTTTATAAATATTATTTTGGCCTCTATTCAGATTACAATCGCTCACTGTCATTTAAAAAAACAAAATCATCTCCAAAATATAGTTCTGTATAGCCTTCCCGCTGTGGATGTCTATTTCAGCACCATTTCTCACTGCTCCGATACGATCATTGAGAAACAAAAATGTTCTATTATATTCCATGATTTTCTTAAGATACATGTGTTGACTGAATATAAGCAAGTGATGTCTGCTAAATAATCAAGTTAGGTTTCTCCAGAAATAAATAATTCTAAATAACAAACTGGCTTTATTTACAAATTTGTGAGAATGTCTCACCCCATGTTCAAGAATTGCCTTTTTTTGTCGCTCACTCTAGGTTAAATGAAAATGAAATCTCCAAAATATTGTTACTTTTTAAACAAAGCGATTATTATTAATTTATTTAGAATTATATCTAAGCCCCTTAGATATTCTCACAGATCCTAATGGAAAATGCCTCTTAGATATTAATTTAGAATCCTTGTCACGTCATTGAAAAAAATATTTTTAGATATACTGTAGGCCTACCATAGGCGAAATGAGTATTGGTTACACTACAATTAGAGTGTGGAAATGTTATGTCCCTTAGATATTAATTTAGAATCCTCCAATCCTCTTATGCAGTAGCCTTCACCCGACCGTCATGTTGTACAGTGCAATATTTCCCATTCCATCCTAATGGAAACCCTGAGGGTTTTGTTTTTCTCGGAATAGAAACACCATAATATTAATCAAATGAATTAAGCCAAATTTCTAAAAATCAATCCCATGTATTATGTTATTACAAAAAAGGTTTTAAATTCAATAGTAATGCCAATATGGGAGACTATCAAATGCTTCTCAAAGATGCCCTCTGGTGGTCAAACTAGCACTAACGTGCATTAACGTACAAATTGGCTGACAATTAAATAACGTGCCATAGAATGCTGTAGCAGCCCGCAAGGTGTGCTGCAGTATGACACAACTTTTAAAGGAGGAACCACTGTAGGCCTAACCCCCCCCCTTTTTTTTTTTACAACATTGCTATTCACTGTTTATTATCTATGCATAGTCACTTTACCCCTACATACCTGTACATATTACCTTGACTAACCTGTACCGCCGCACAGTGACTTGGTACTGGTACCCCCTGTGTATATAGCCATTTTATTGTTACTTTTTAAAATTTAGTTTATTTAGTAAATATTTTCATAATTCTTATTATTCTTAACTGCATTGGTTAAGTAAGCATTTGACTGTAAGGTCTACACCGGTTGTATTTGGCGCTTGTGACAAATACAATTTTATGAATGTAGCCTATTTTTGCCGCCTAAATTCAATTCTGGGAATTCCCTCCCTATGAAACTCGTAACTTAAATGTGCCTCGAGAGGAATATTTATCTCGCATAGAAAACAACAAGCCGACTAGGTATATAGATCAAGTATTCTACACTAAGAAAATATATAAACACGACATGTAAAGTGTTGGTGCCGGACATTTTCCATATGCACAAAAAGCTTATTTCTGTCCAAGTTTGTGCACAAATTTGTTTACATTCCTGTTAGTGAGCATTTCTCCTTTGCCAAGATAATCCATCCACCTGCCAAATGTGGCATATCAAGAAGCTGATTAAACAGCATAGTCATTACACATGTGCACCTTGTGCTAGTGACAATAAAAGGCCTCTCTAAAATGTGCAGTTTTGTCACACAACTCAATGACACAGATGTTTCAAGTTTTGAGGGACTGTGTAATTGGCATGCTGACTGCAGGAATGTCCACCAGAGATGTTGGCAGAACATTTTATGTTAATTTATCTACCATAAGCTGCCACTAGTGTCGTTTTAGAGAATTTGGCAGTATGTCCAACTGGCCTCACAACCAGAGACCACGTGTAACCACGCCAGCCCAGGACCTCCACATCCGGCTTCTTCACCTGTGGGATCATCTGACACCAGCCTCCCAGAGCGCTGAGGAAACTGAGTTTGCACAACTGAAGAATTTCTGCCCAAACTGTCAGAAACCGTCTCAGGGAAGCTCATCTGCGTGCTCATCGTCCTCACCAGTGTCTTGACCTGACTGCGGTTCAGCGTCGTCACTGACTTCAGTGAGTAAATGCTCACCTTCGATGGCCACTGGCACGCTGGGAAAAGTGTGCTCTTCAAGGATGAATCCTGGTTTCAACTGTACCGGGCAAATAGCAGACAGTGTGTTTGGCGTCGTTTGGGGGAACGGTTTGCTGATGTCAATGTTGTGAACAAAGTGTCCCATGGTGGCGGTAGGGTTATGGTATGGACAGGCATTTTATTGATGGCTATTTAAATGCATAGATATACCGTGACGAGATCCTGAGGCCCATTGTCGTGCCATTCATCACCTCATGTTTCAGCATGATAATTCATGGCCCCATGTCGCAAGGATTTGCACACAATTCTTGGAAGCTGAAAATGTCCCAGTTCTTCCATGTTCTGCATACTCAACATTGAGCATGTTTGGTATGCTCTAGATCAATGTGTACGACAGCGTGTTCCAGTTCCCGCCATTTTCCAGCACCTTCACACAGACATTGAAGAGGAGTGGAACAACATTCTACAGGCCATAATCACCAGCCTGATGAAACTCTATGTGAAGGAGATGTCGAGCTGCAGTTGGCAAATGGTGGTCACACCAGATAGCGACTGGTTTTCTGATCCACGCCCCTACTTTTTTTTAAAGATATCTCACCAACAGATGCATATCTGTATTCCCAGTCATGGGAAATCCATGGAATAGGACCTAATGAATTTATTTCAATTGACTCATTTCCTTATATGAACTGTAACTCAGTAAAATCTTAGAAATTGTTGCATGTTGTGTTTATATTTTGTTTAGTATACTATGGGGTTGTCAGATTTTTCTATTCATTACTTGTTTTGGTTACAGAGGGAAAGTAAATGTGGACTGTTCCAGCATCTTCAAAGTGCGCCTCGGCAGAAATATTTTTTCGTGTTCCATATTTTGCACTTTGCATGTGTTTTGACTATACTGTCCAGTGCAGCGTAGCTAACTTTTACCATAGCTATGTCTGTCTACTCTGTAATGCATCTTAACCCTTTCAAATCCACCCACCCCAAACATGCATTAACCCTTTGAGGTCCTTCCCTCAGGCTCTGGTGTCAAGGGGCTGCATGTTGTGTCTTACTATAAGTGTCTGAGTCAAATTCTGATTTAAGGAGACTTGCTTGACTGGGTTGAATATGGTCCCTCTTGTCACTTTGGTTGGTCGGTCGGTTTTGTCTATATGGTCGGTCGGTTTTGTCTAGACAGGAGACAGTCCAAGGCAATTAGCGAATAAATATACCTGTTTCAGTGGACATGTGGACAAACACACACACACTTCACTCCACTTCTCCCTATCCTTCTCCAGATGCCCATTGCTAGTGAGTCAAGGAAGGTTTCCGTAAAGCAGCTTTCTCTCCTTTTCTTTCTGTTGGTGACAATTCCTCTCTCTCCACCAGGCCGCAGGGCGAACGAGGGGGCTTTGTTAACCGAATTGATACCCCAAATTCTTCCCGATGTGAGATAGAAACCTTTTGGATAGATTAAGCGAGAGAAAAGGTGAGTGAAGTGGGGAGAGGAGGAGGGGGGGGGGTAGAGAGGAGTGAGCAATATGTGTGAATGTGTAGATTTACTGTCCTTGTCTACTGTAGCACTTGTAAAAAGGATGGATTTGAGGGAGGGGGAAGATAGGAAGAGGGGGAAGATAGGAAGAGGGGGAGGGGGAGGGGGAGGGGCGAGAGGCGAGAGGCAAGGGAGGGCAGAGAAGGAGAGTGAGGGGGCAGAGAGGGAGAGCAAGGGGGGCAGAGCGGAGAGAGAGAGAGGGCGGAGAGGGAGAGAGGGCAGAGAGGGAGAGGGAGGGGAGAGAGAAAGGGGGGCAGAGAAGGAGAGAGAGGGGCCATAGAGGGAAGGAGAGAGGGGCAAGAGAGGGAGGGAGAGAGGGGCAGAGAGGGAGAGAAAATAAATAATAGAAGAGGGGAGAATAAAGGGATATTGACGCAACGCGCAAGTCGTGCTGCATCAATTTAACTCACAACTAAAACCCGTCTCCATGATTATAACTCTTTCATTATTGCACCTAGACGTGCATCGCAGTTATGTCTCGTGCGAATCAATCCATTTGTTCTAGACACTCTCCAGTCTACCCAGTCTAGTCTAAACATCAAACCAGCATATGGTATTCCTTATGAGTTCACACCAGTTATCAGGCTTTCACTCACTCACCTCCGCTCTGAATTCTTCAATATTACAAGTGTGGGTGTGTGTGTGTGGTGTGTGTGTGGTGTGTGTGTGTGTGTGTGTGTGTGTGTGTGTGTGTGTGTGTGTGTGTGTGTGTGTGTGTGTGTGTGTGTGTGTCGGTGTAAGTGCGTGTGTGTGTGTAAAGTGCTCGTTTGCCCAGTGTTAAACACACTGACAACTTAATTTCCAGCCTTCCTCGGATAGCACCTCTAGGCTCATAGCGTGTTGCACACACACAAACACACTCACACCGTCAAGGGTGTGTCATGACTGATTTGAGAGAGGTCTGATTGATTATGCGTAGTAAGGTTGGTGACCTCTACCTCTGAGGCTGAATGTTTTAATGTGGTCAGTGGTTCAGCTAGCAACCCAAGTAGCAGGTTGGAATTAGACCCCTGACGAGTGATTGTGAGAATCATGTTGGAGTGAGACGGCACAGACACTCAAACCCCAAACGCCATCCCCACAAACAGTACTCTCTCCCAGTTGATCTCTATAAAATCGTCATGCTAGTTCCAAAATTATCTCCAACCTAGCACTCAAACATCCTTTTCACCAAGTCTCCACACAGCAACATCTATCCCAGTGGTTCACAAAAATCATTCTGTCCTATTCTCCCTCTATTTTTCCCTAGAAATTCTCTCTATATCTGCTGCCCCACATCCAATACCAGGTTTCCAGTTTCCATACCCTCCCAAATCTCCCAGTCTTCAAAATCTCCCAAGTCTCCACATCTCCACAGATTCTCCACACAATTCCATCTCTCATAAAAACGTCCTCAGTCCCAAAATCTCCCTCAGTTCATACCTGTTACCAATAGTTAGCTTATTCATAACTACACACCAAGTACCTTTTCACGCACAAAACTCATCCGATGTCTTATACCAAATCTTCTCAAAACCTTCCAACAGAGCCACCTCTCACAAAAACTTCCTCACTCTCACAAACGTCTTCCTGCCAGTTACACACCAAGTCTCCAAGACCTCCCCAGTCACTTCTCCAGTCCTCTCAAATATCCCTCTACTCCTTCTCTCTACTCCCTCTTCCCAGTCTTTCTCCCGCAGCATCTCAAATCTCCTGAAATCCCTTCCTCCTCTCTCTACTCTCCCATCTCTCTACTCCCTCCTCCTATCCTCTCCCCTCCTCCTCTCTCTCTTCTCCCCCTTCTCTCCTCCACTCCCACTAGCTCTCTCCCTCCCACTCTTCATCCTCTATCTCCTCCCTCTCTGCTCTCCGCCTCCCCCGCCCTCCGTGAAGTCTCCTTTCCTCTCTCCCTAATCCTCTCCCATCCCCTCTCTCTACTCTCTCTCTCTCTCCTCCTCTCTCCCCATCCCTCCCTCTCTCTACCTCTCCCTCTCTCTCCTCCTCCTCCTCTCTCCTCCTCACTCTCTACCTCTCTCCCCGTCCACTCTCCTCTCTCCTCCCTCCTCTCTCTCCCCTCATCTCTCTCTCCTCCTCTCTCCCTCTTCTCCTCCCTCTTCCTCGCTCTATCCTTTCTCCCGCTCTCTCTCCTCCTTCCCTTCTCTCTCCCTCTCCTCCTCCTCTCTCCTCCTCTCTTTTACGCTCTCCCTCTCTCTCGCCTCCTCCTCTCGCCCCCTCCTTCTCTACCTCTCCCCCCTCTCTCACCTCCTCCTCTCCCTTCCATCTCTCTATACCCCTCACCCTCTCTCCTCTCCCTTCCCTCTTTCTAACCCCTCACTCTCCCCTCTCTCTCTCCTCCTCTCCCCTTCCCTCTCTCTACCCTCCCCTCCCTCCCTCTCTCCCCCTCTCTCTCTCTCCCTCCCCCTCTTCTCCCATCCTCCCTCTCTCAACCTCTCCCCTCTCTCTCCCCCTCTTCTTCCTCCTCCCTCCCCCCCTCGCTCTCTCTCTCTCCTCATCTCTCCCTCCTCTTCTAACTCTCTCTCTCCTCCCTTTCCCCTTCTCTCTCTCCCTCCCTCACTCCCCCTCTCTCCTCCCTCCTCCTCTCCCCTTCCCTCTCTCCCTCCCTCTCTCTCCCCTCTCCTCTCTCTCCCTCTATCTACCTCTCTCTCCCTCCTCCTATCTACCCCCCCCCCCCGCCGCCCCCCCCCCTCTCTCTCCCTCCCTCTCTCTACCCCCTCTCTCCCACCCTCTCTCCCCTCCTCCTCTCTCTCCCCTCTCTCTCTCTCTCCTCCTCCTCTCTCCCACCTCTCTCTCTACCTCGTCCCCTCCTCCTCTCCCCTCCCTTCCTCCTCTCCTCCTCTCTCCCCCTCCTCTCCTCCCTCCCCCTCTCCCTCCCTCTCTGCTCCCTCCCTCTCTCTACACTCCCTCCTCATCACCTCTCTCATCTTCCTGCTTGCCTCTGCCAGCCGACTATGCTCTCAACTTATCCCTCTTACTCTCTCCCTCTTTTTTATCCTCCCCTTCCCCGTCTCTCCCCTCCCTTCTCTGCCCCTCTCTCCTTTCTCTCTCATCCTCCTCTCATCCCTCTCTGTCATCTCCTCCTTCTCTTCCCTCCTCTCCTTCTCTCCCCCTCCTCCCTCTCCTCTCTCTCTCTTCTCTCCCCTCTCCCTCCCTGCTCTCTCTCACTCCTCTCTCTCTCCTACTCTCCTCTCTCTCATCTCCTCTCCTCTCTCTCTCTCTCTCTCTCTGCTCTCTCTCTCTCCTTCCGCTCTCTCTATCCCGGCTTTCTATCTCTCCACGCTCTCCTCTCTCCTGCCCTCTTCCTCCCTCAGCCCTACAGATCGATGACAACTTTTGCGGCCAGGACTTTAACCAGCCTCTGGGTGGGACCAGCACCATAGAAGGAATACCGCTCTTCATCGACAAGGAGGACGGCATGACCTCGGTGGCCGCCTACGATTACCGCGGCAACACCGTGGCCTTCACAGGCACACGCAACGGCAGAATGAAGAAGGTAAGAAATAAGAGCGCATGCTTTTTGAGCTGGGTTTTTGTTCATGTCAGTTTGTTTCACCCCTGCTTTATTGTGGACAGTGCTGCTGACCTGTGTGTGGACCTGGCCTACTATCTGGACTGCAGTTGGAAAGGGATGTGCATCTCAAGTCTACTGCATTTGCCTATGCTCTGTGGACCTTCAGGCATTCCCACAGTCTTGGCACATTCACATTTTGTCGTAGTTAATTTTTGTAAACAGAAGGTTGCCCCACTGTGTATGGTTAGGTAATATCAAAATTCTGATTCCGCCTAACTTTTATGGCTGTGTCCTATGGTTGGGCGATATATCAAAATAGATTCATTGAAATGTTTTTGCGCGATATTCCAAATGCCTGTATCTCAAGAATCCCGGTTTTGTTATTTTTAGTTTTTATGAGCATTTATGTCCGCTTGTTCCCATTTACACCAGAGATCTATATTTAATGAAGTGATGCATGTCTCCACCCTAACAATGGGAGTCGTTGTCCCTAAGCGGGAAGACAGGCGACAAGCTTATGTCCAAAATTTGCCCAGAAACGCATTGAGCTTATTTTTGACAGATTTGAGCAAAAGTGAAACCTTTGACGTCGCCTCTTCCTCTACGGTTTACACACTGTCAAAAGGCTGTCCTGCTCCTCTTCTCTCTACCTAACTCCCGCTCACAGTCCCTTCAGTTTGGCTGCTCAGCCTACCTTAGTTATCCCTCACCCATTATAGCCTTGCCTTTCCCAACCATTCAGAGCGTTTTGAAATGCGTATCTGGACACTGCACCCGCCCACTCAGGTCAGAGTCTTATCGTCGTCCGAAGGGAGAAGACGCATCTTTCTGAGGACTTTTTATTGTCAACAGTAACACTAAGTCATTCCAAGTCATTCGGATTACCAAACTCCATATAAACATCTTCAAAGGAAACAGCTGTGTGTGTGTTGTGGTGAATATTAAGAGTACAGTGATGGGCCTCAACATCATGTTCTAACCAGACAGCACTATACAAGGCAGAACCAAACCAGTCCGTTAGAAGTATATAGCGGGTTGGAGCATTCACAGCCGACTGCTCAGACTGGTGAGGGTATACCTGCCAACCGTTTTTACGTGCTCCTTCTAGCTGGATTTAGTTACCAACAATTTTTTACATGGACTGTCATTTCTCCGGATTTAGAGACCAATAGTTTTTACACAAATACAGCAAGCCCCTTCCTCTGCCACTTATGCCAACAAAGTTGAGAGATCACGTCTTCCTCTCTGACAAGCGGTTTCAACTCACTATTAGCATTTGAGGTTTGGTCCAACAGAATCGGTCATATGGACAGCAAAACACATTGAGACATTATTTTACTGTAATGGAGAAGTGAACTTCTCTAACGATACCCTTTTTATGTCTAAACTACTCTCATTGAGAGCCGACTCCACTGAAACGAGAGTATGAATGAACATTGATCCTGGAAAATGAATGCTCAGTTTGTTGCGTACCATTTGGGTACCGCTTGCAGCATTTTAGACAATTACTGTTATACTAGCTGTCTAGTCTGTTTGTGTTTTTTAAATGTGCAATAAGCATAAAACACAGTTATATAAGGGATTGGCTACACATTCTCATTGTGAGAAATAAGGCAGGCCACTTGATTTCACCATCTGAACAAAGTGTGCAGGGTAACAAGCTTTTCAAACAGTTGCAGACAGACAAAAGGGTGTGTTGATAACAGCTCAACTGTTCAACCTCGTTACCTGGCAAATAGATCCAAGCTGGCTAAACTTGAAATATAATTTACCTGATTAGCCAGGTAAATATAGATTACCTGGCTAATCACTAGCACGTGGGCTTGAGATATTGAGAGCTGTGTTAATCTATAGCCCAATGCCTGCTACAAGAAGTTAGTCATTATTAGGCAATGTGCATTATGCATGGTTCTAGTAAAACAAAAAATGTTTTGAATGCCAGATCAGAGAATATTGCAAAAAAAAAAGCAGGTTAAACTATTTTGATAATGAAATCATTAGTGGGGCTTTATGGTCGTGGAAGGCTTCTACTTAGCCTAGGTATAACTTCACAAGCGCTGAATTCATTCGATTATTGCTGACTGTTTGAAATGCAGTGTTTTTGACCTTTTAATTGTACAACAACGCTTATTTAGAGAAAACAGAAGGGAAAAAATATACTGTGAATTCCCTGCATTAAAGTCCCCGGCCAGTAGGAGCACCGCGTAAGTTTGAAAAAAATCAGGATGATTTTTAGGTCATATCGCCCTGCACTACTGTGTCTGTATGTTACCCTATTCCTTATCTTGTGACATTAGGAATAAAGAATAGATTTGCCCTCATAGATACTTGGCTCTTATTTGGTACTTATTCAGAACCTTACTACTGGAGTAGTAACCTATGAGCGTAAGTCTTTTCAACATCTTGTGCTTACTAGGTAAGATACATTTCTTCCATTTTCTCTTACTCGTCTCTTTAACATCCTCCTGAAGACAGTGTGGTCCATCAATCAAAGCTCCATGCACTTTTGAATGGCCACTCAGACAACAGGTGGTGAATTTAAATTGACTGTGGTCTTATAGTTTTATGGATGCAGTATAAAGTCTCAGCCGATGTTCATGTAATAATGAGGAATTCCCCTTGACCACGCCCAGAAATGGGGGAAAACCAGCATTCTTTCCTATCGATCCCCATTGTAAAAGAGGCAACTTCGTCGTACATTTTTTGTTATACAGAAGTAACAAAACACGCTAAAAAGCTGCTTTGTTGTTCAATGTACATGTAGCCATTTAAAAAATTTCAACCTACAGTTTGCAATGCTCCCACGAAGGGAAATAGAGCTTTCGAGAAGATCCCTGTGGCTTCAGGCTATTTGGCGTGAGAGAGTGGGAAATGTGGGGACATGGTGTCCAAGTAGGCTACATGTAGCTATGTGTGTGTAAAACATTTAATCCCAGGTAAGACATTGAACTTGTTTAGTATAGTCCGTTTGTAACTCTACTCACTACTGAGACACAAAATGGCGCCGGAGAAGAAGGTTGACGTTTTAAATGTTCCTAACCAATTGTGTTTTTTTGTTTGTTTCTTTGTGGTGTTTGTAACTTATTTTTTAAACTTATTTTGTACATAATGTTGCTGCTACCATCTCTTATGACCGAAAATAACTTCTAGACATCAGAACTGCGATTACTCACCACAAACTGGCAGAATCCTTTTTTTCCTTTAACGAGTCTGATGCGAATGATATACTGCTTTCCCGGGAACAGGCCCAGATCCCAGAGAAAAAGGTGCCGGAGGGCGGGTTGTCTTCTGAGAATTCGTATGCGATTGAATAAACCCCCACCTCCTTCCATTCTGCTAGCAAACGTGCAATCTTTGGAAAATAAAATCAATGACCTACGCGGAAGATTAAACTACCAGCGGGACATTCAAAACTAATATCTTACGCTTCACAGAGTCGTGGCTGAACGATGACATTATCAACATACAGCTGGATGGTTATACGCTGTATCGGCAGGATAGAACAGCGGCGTCTGGTAAGACGAGGGGCGGCGGACTATGTATTTTTGTAAATAACAGCTGGTGAACAATATCTAAGGAAGTCTCGAGGTTTTGCTCGCCTGAGGTAGAGTATCTCATGATAAGCTAGATAGTGTGGTCTATCTACCTAGAGAGTTTTCATCTGTATTTTTTTTGTAGCTGTCTACATACCACCACAAACTGATGATGGCACTAAGACCACACTCAATGTGCTGTATTCTGCCATAAGCAAACAGGGAAACTCTCACCCAGAGGCGGTGCTCCTAGTGGCCGGGGACTTTAATGCAGGGAAACTTAAAACCGTCTTACTAAATGTTAAATGTGCAACCAGAGGGAAAAAAACTCTGGACCACCTTTACTCCACACACAGAGACGTGTGCTCACCCTCCATTTGGCAAATCTGACCATATAATTCCATCCTCCTGATTCCTGCTTACAAGCAAAAATTTAAGCAGGAAGCACCAGTGACTCGGTCTATAAAAACATGGTGAGATGAAGCAGATGCTAAGCTACAGGACTGTTTTGTTAGCACAGACTGGAATATGTTCAGGGATTCCTCCGATGGCATTGAGGAGTACACCACATCAGTCATTGGATTCATCAATAAGTGCAACGATTACGTCATCCCCACAGTGACTGTACGTACATACCTCAACCAGAAGTCATGGATTACAGGCAACATAGGCACTGAGCTAAAGGCTAGAGCAGCCGCTTTCAGGGAGTGGGACTGTAACCCGGAAGCTCAAGAAGCGGGACTGTAACCCATCAAACAGGCAAAGCATCAGTACAGGACTAAGATCGAATTGTACTACACCGGCTCTGATGCTCGTCGGATGTGGCAGGGCTTGCAAACCATTACAGACTACAAAGGGAAGCACAGCCGGGAGCTGCCCAGTGACACTAGCCTACCAGACGAGCTAAACAACACTGAAACATGCATGAGAGCACCAGCTGTTCCGGAAGACTGTGTGATCACGCTCTCCACAGCCGATGTGAGTAAGACCTTTAAACAGGTCAACATTCACAAGGCCGCTATGCCAGATGGATTACCAGGACCTGTACTGCGAGCATGCGCTGACCAACAGGCAAGTGTCTTCACTGACATTTTCAACCTCTCTCTGTCCGAGCCTGTAATACCAACATGTTTTAAGCAGACCACCATAGTCCCTGTGCCCAAGAACACTAAGGTAACCTGCCTAAATGACTACCGACTCGTAGCACTCACGTCTGTAGCCATGAAGTGCTTTTAAAGGCTGGTCATGGCTCAAATCAACACCATTATCAACACCACACGCTGATCCTCAACATAATATTACTCCCCCTGAATCTTTGGTGATCATGCCAAGAGCGTGGTGGTTGTTGTTGTTGGTGGTGGTGTGTTTGTTTTGTCTCAGTATTAGTACCTACGCAGTGTATGTTGACTGTGGATTGTGTTTGGTAAGTGTTCATGATGGTTTGTCATACACATTTGCGTTTGTGTGTGTTTGTAGTCTAAGGACAGAGCTCTTGGGGTAGATAGGAGCTCATTGTAATTCACCAAGTTACCTTGTCTGTTCTTCTGAAGGCCTGTCTGTCATTGATTCACCATTATGAATGTATAATCGTGTGTGTACGTGTTTGCATTTTGAAATCTTTGTATCTGAGATTGTGTGTGTGTGTGTGTATGACTACACAATGCAATGTTAACTAAGATTCAGCACTGTGACACCCATTCAGTGATTTTGACAACAGGGTTATTTAATGTGTGTGTGACGTCTCTGTGTGTAGAAAGAGAGAGCTAAGCTGTTATTACATACGTGTGTGTGTTTGTGTGCTTGTACATCTCTGTCAAAACAAAAAAAGATAACTAGGTTTTAAGAAGGTCATACCAAGGATACTTTTGCTATTTGATTTAGAATTTTAAGACCCCTTGAAGTATCAAAAACAAATCTAAAAAAATATTGAATGAAACATTTTATTTGGCCTAACTGCTATTAATTAGCCCATACAAACACATTGAATAACAGACATGGACCTTAGTTTTTTTTTTWAAATAAACCCAACAGATATTAGTAGCCACGTCACCAAATACAATACTTTTCTCTACTAGTTCTCCATCATGCACCGTTATACCTGCATGCATATGTGCGTGTTTGCATGAGTGTTTGCGTGTGTGTGTGGGCTTGTGTGTTTCTCTGTGTGTTTCCTGTATTGCTCAGTTGGTAGAGCATGGAGCTTTCAGCACCATGGTTGTGGCGTTGTGGATTGGATTCCCACGGGGGACCAGTAAGGAGATGCTCTTTCTCTGTATGAGCGACTACTAAATTACTAAAATGTAAATGTGTCATCTCCCAGATCAACTAGGCCTAACTCATCGTACTTGGAAAGAGGCGGTGAATGGAGGAGGAGGTGGTGATGGAGGGAGGATGAGAGAGAGAGGGGAGAGAGAATGACGAGGGAGAAAAGTGGATTAGCAACGTGCGGTGGAAGCTCTTTTTGATGTATCTGTTGAAATGTGAAGTGGGGGAAAGGCTCTGGCTTGTCCCCAAGCACACACTCTGTCTGTCTGTGTGTTTGTCGCTCTGTGTGTGTGTCTCCTTCTCTCTTTGCTTTGCCCTCCCTCCTTCCTCTCGTTCTCCCCCTCGTCCTTCTCGGCTCTCTGCCCCTATTTCCTAGCTCTCTCACGATCGCTACCCCA
>NC_036851.1:43404955-43412343 GCF_002910315.2 Salvelinus sp. IW2-2015 | reverse complement strand
GTGTGTTGTCTGTGTGTGTGTGGTTGTGGTTGGTGGGGTGTGGTGTGTGTGGTTTGCTGTGTGTGTGGGGTGTGTATCTCTCTCTCTCCCCTTCCTCTCTCTCTCCCCCTCTCCTTCCTCTCTCTCGCTCCCCCTCCCTCATACCTCTCTCCCTCTCCCCTTCCCTCTCTCCCTTTCCCCTTCCCTTCCCTCTCCCTCCTTCATCTCTCTAACTCCCTCATTTCCCTCCATCTCTCACTCCTCCCTATCAACATATCCCACCCCACCCTGGTATTACCATAGCGTTAGCAATTGTCAGCTGTTTCACCAGAGGGGGTACAACACTCCCATCTGCTCTCTGGCCACTGTGCCAGGAGGTGCCCATGAGGAGCCAGGCATGCCAGACACAGGTTGTCCTACTGAGGGGTTGCCCACATGCCCCACCACACACTCAGAGGGTCCTCTGACTCTGACATAGAAACCATAGAAGATTTATTGGAGTGGAAAGTAGAGGGGACATTTTCTTGTTTCATTATATCCTGACGTAGGCATCATTAATGAACAGTCCAAATTCTAAATGTTCTGAAGTGTTAGCTATTGAACTTGACCAGCATGGTCTTGATAGGAAATTGATTAACTTACCCTGCAGTTAAAGGGTTAGTCTTTCAAATATTACACGTTTGTGTAATCTTCTTGGCCACGTTGACATGGTACACGGTCGTTTGTATTCCAGAGTGACGGGTGTATCCATGAGCACTGTGTGTGTCAGAGGCTAATTGACTGATCATTGTATCCTACAGGCACGTAATGATTTGTGTGTGTGTCAATCTGGGGTTGTGTGTAAGCGTACAGTGTGTCTTTCTGTGTATCAGAGACTTGGCAGACTGACATCAACCCCCCACACTCTCGCCACAGGCATGGTAATGATGGGACCGACCCCGCCTGGCAACTAAACCCCCCCTACCTCTCTCTCGCTCTCTTTCTCTCTCTCTCTCTCCTCTCTCTCTCTATCTGCCTCTCTCTCTTTTAAGGGTAAGCTGCAGATGGGACCCAGCCTCCTGTGATAGCTAGAGGGAGGGAGAGATGGAAGAGAGAGAGGGAGAGATGGAAGAGAGGGGAGGGGAGAGATGGAAGAGAGGGAGGGAGAGATGGAAGAGAAGGGAGGGAGAGATGGAGGAGAGGGAGGGAGAGATGGAAGAGAGGGAGGGAGAGATGGAAGAGGAGGAAGAGAGGGAGGGAGAGATGGAAGAAGAGAAGAGAGGGAGGGAGAGATGGAATGAGGGAGGGATAGATGGAAGGAGGAAGAAAGGGAGGAGAGATGGCAGAGATTGAAGAGAGGGAGGGAGTGATGGAAGAGAGGAGAGGAGAGATGGAAGAAGGAAGAGAGGGAGGGAGAGATGGAAGAGGAGGAAAGAGAGGGAGGGAGAGATGGAAGAAAGAAGAGAGGGAGGGAGAGATGGAATGAGGGAACGGATAGATGGAAGGAGGAAGAAAGGGAGAGAGAGATGGCAGAGATTGAAGAGAGGGAGGGAGTGATGGAAGAGAGGGAGGGAGAGATGGAAAGGAAGAGAGGGAGGGAGAGATGGAAGAGGAGGAAGAGAAGTGCGGGGAGAGACGGAAGGAGGAAGAGAGTGCGGGATCAATAGTGTTAAGGGCAGTGGGATGGATAGATAGATAGACAGAGGTAGGGAGTGGAATTAAAGCAGAAGAGATGGACATATGGAGAGAGATCAGACAGGAGTATAGTAGAAGATGGTTGTGTGTGGACTTGTCCAGTCTTTTCTCCTGGGTGGAGGAGGCATAGTGAGAGAGAGGTCTGCTGGCCAGCCTGGGCAAAACAGACGGGGCCAAACCAGACCCAGTGAATGGATACACACACAACTGTAAGATAGACAGCAACACCACCTGTTAGTCCATCTGTGTATAGGAGGGTCATTTCAACACATTGGTTTTTGGAGTGAATAGGTTTACTGTCATCCTGCTGTTATTTAAAATGCTTCCGCTTCCCATGCGCTCTTTCCCGTCTCCTTGCTATACGCTAGCTGTTATCTCGCTCTCGTCCCCTTCTCGTAATCTCCACTAGCTGTTCTGCTCCTCTGTCCCCTTGCCCTCTATATCACTAGCTGTTATCTCTCTTTCTCCGCCTTCCTCGTATCTCACTAGCTGTTCTCCCTCTCTCCCTTCTCTATATCACTAAGCTTGGTTCTCTCACTGCTCTCCCATTCCCTCTATATACTAGCTGTTCTCTCCCTCTTCCCCTTTCCTCTATATCACTAGCTGTTCTCTCACTCTCTCCCTTCCTCTATATCACTAGCCTGTTCTCGTCACTCTCTTCCCATGTCCCTCTATATCACGTAGCTGCTATTTCTCGCTCTCTCCCCTTCCTCTATAATCATAAGCTGTTCTCTCACTCTCCCCATTCCTCTATAGTCACTAGCTGTTCTCCCTCTCTCCCTTCCTCTCATATCACGTGCTGTTCTCTCCCTCTCTCCCCTTCTCCTTCTATATCACTAGCTGTTCTCCTCTCTCATTCCCTCTATATACTCAGCTGTTCTTCTCCCTCTCTCTCCCTTCCCTCTATATCACTACAGCTGGGGGGTTTCTCTTCCCTCTCTACACAGCGTCCCTCTCTCCTTCCTCTATGCAAACTAGCGGTTCTCCCTCTCCCCTTCCCTCTATAATACTAGCTGTTCTCCCCTCTGTCCCATTCCTCTATATGCCTAGCTGTTCTCTCCCTTTCTCCCGTTCCAGTCTATATATAGCTGAATTTCTACTACTCTCCCATTCCAATTATATGCACCTAGCTGTTCTCTCACGTCTCCTTCGCTTCCTCTATATCACTAGCTGTTCTTCCTCTCTCTCCGCCTTCGCTCTATATCACTAGCTGTTCTCTCTTTTCTCTCCGCATTCCTTTATATCAACTAGCTGTTTTCGTCACCGTCTCTCCCATTCCCTCTATATATAGCTGTTGCTCTCCATCTCCCCTTCCCTCTAGTAGTTACTAGTGTTCTCTCCCTCTCTCCCCTTCCTCTATATACTAGCTGTTTCTCCCGTCTCTCCCATGTCCCTCTAGTCTCAAGTAGCTGTTCTCCTCCGCTCTCGGCGCTCTCTGGCCATATCCATCTATATCACTTAGGCTGTTTCTCTCTCTCCGCCCTTTGCCCTCTATATCACTAGCTGTTTTTCTCACTCTCTCCCATTCGTCTATATAACTAGCTGTTTCTCTCCCTCTCCCTTCCTCTTTATATATTAGCTGGTTCTTCGATCGCCTCTCTTCCGCTTCCTCTATATCACTAGCTGTTCTTCCCTCTCTCCCATTCGCCTGCTATATCAAACTAGCTTTCTTCGTCCTCTCTCCGCTTCCCTCGAGTTCACTAGCTGTTTCTCTCCCTGTCCTCCCGTTCCTCTATATCACTAGCTGTTCTCGCTCTCTCCTCCCCTTCCCTCTTATATCACTAGCTGTTCTCCGCTCTCGTCGATCGGCCGCTATCGCTGCTATATTACTAGCTGTTCTCCTCTGCTCCCATTCCCTCGTATATCACTAGCTGTTCCTCTCTCTCTCTCCCCTTCCCTCTATATCACTAGCTGTTCTCTCTCTCTTGCCCCTTCCCTCTATCGTCACTAGCTGTTTCTCCCTCTCTCCCCTTCCGGCTCTATATCACTAGCTGTGTTCTCTCCCTGTCTCGCCTTGCCCTCTATATCACTAAGCTGTTTTCTCAACTCTCGTGCCGCCGTTCCCTTATCTCACTAGCTGTTCTCTCACTCTCCCATTCCCTCTATATCAGCTAGCTTTGTTCTCCTCCCTCTCTCCCCTTCCCTATAATCACTAGTGGTTCTCCTCTCTTCCCTTCGCCTCTATATCACTAGCTGTGTTCTCGGCTCGTCTCCCATTCCTCTAGAATACTAGCGTTGTTCTCGCTCCCTCTCTCCGCCTTCCCGTCTATATCACTAGCTGTTCTCCCTCTTCCCCTTCCCTCTATAATCACTAGCTGTTCTCCCTCTCCTCCCAATGTCCTCTGATATCAGCTAGCTCGTTCTCTCCTCTCTCCCTTCCTTCTATAATTCACTAGCTGTTTCTCGCCTCCTCTCCCATCGCTGCTTATATCACTGCTGTTCTGCGTCCGCTCTCTCCCTTCCCTCTATATCAGCTAGGCTGAAGTTTTTCACTCCTCCCATTCCCTCTAGTATCAATAGCTTTGTTCTTCCTCTCTCCCCTTCCGTCTAAATATCACTAGCTGTTCTCTCTCTCTCCGCACTTCCCTCTATCTCACTAGCTGTTCTCAGTCGCCTCTCTCCCTTCCCTCTGATATCACTGAGCTGTTCTCGTCCCTCTCTCCCTTCCCCTCTATAGATCACTGGCTGTTTCTCTTCCCTCTCTACCCTTCCCTCTATATCACTAGCTGTTTCCTCGTTTCTCCCTCTCCTGCTGTTCTCTCCCTCTCCCTCCTTATATCATGAGCCTGTGTTCTTCCCTCTCTCCCCTTCCTCTATATTCACTAGCTGTTCTCCGTCCCCTCTCTCCCCTTCCCTCTATTACTTAGCGTGTTTTCCTCTCTCCCTTCCCTCTATGATCACTAGCTGTTCATCTCCCTCATCTCCCTTCCCTCTAGTATCATAGCTGTTCTCCGCTCTTCGTCCCTTCCCTTGTATCAATGCCTGTTCTCCCTCTCTCCCTATTCCCTCTGATATCACTGCTGTTCTCGATCCCGTCTCTCCCGTTCCCTATATCGACTAGCTTTTCTCCTCTCTCCCCCTTCCCTCTGATAATCACTAGCTGTTTCTCGTCCCTTTCTCTCGCGCTTCCTCCTATAGTCACTAGCTTGTTCTTCTGCCTCTCTCGCTTCCTTCCCTTCACATCAAGCTGTTTCTCACTCTCATCCTCATTCCCTCTATATCACTAGCTGTTTCACTCTCCTCCCACCTATACACCATCTATTCACTAGCTGTTCTCTCCTCTCTCCCTTTCCCTCTATCACACTTAGCTGTTCTCTCGTCTCTCCCCGCTTCCGTCTATATCACTAGCTCGTTCTCTCCTCTCTCTCCTTCCTTTTAGTCACATAGCTGTGTTCGATCCCTCTCCCGTTCCTCTATAAACTACTAGTCAGTATTCACATCCCTCCTCCCTTCCCTCTAATATCACTAGCTGTTCTCGTCCTCTTCGCTTCCTCTATCATGCATAGCTGTTATCTCCCTCGCCTCTCCCCTTCCCTCTATAACCTGCTGTTTCTCTGCTGCCTGCTCCCTCTCTATCTCAATATCACTAAGCCTGTTCTCTCCTTTCTCTCCGCTTTCCCTCTTTATATACCTAGCTGTTCTCCTCTCTCTCCCCTTCCTCTATGGTCAACTAGCTGTTTCTCCTGCTCTCCCTTCCCTCTATACTCACTAGCTGTTCTCCCTCTCTGCCATTTCCCAGCTTATCCTAGCTGTTCTCTCCTCCTCTCTCCCTTCCCTCTTATATTCATAGCTGTTCTCCATCTCCTCTCCTATCCTTTCACTAGTCTTGCTTCCCATCCTCATAGTCATAAGTTTCTCTGCTCATCTCCCTTCCCTCTATACTCACGTAGCTGTTCTCCTCCTACTCATCCCATTCCCTCTATATCAACTCTAGATCTGCTCTATCTCCACTTCCTCATCATGACATGCTGTTCTCATCCTCTCTCACTTCCCGTATAGCATAGCTAGATGCTCTCTCCTTCCTCTTACTATCAATCCTCGCTCTCTCCATTTCCTCTATATTCCAACTAGCTGTTAATCCTATTTCCCCTTCCTCTATATCACTAGGCTGTTCTCTCCCGTCTCTCGCTCCCTTCTGATAACTCACTAGCTCGTTCTCTCCCTCTCTCACCTCTTCCTCTATATATCACGAGCTGTGTTCTCTCTCTTCGCCATTCCTCTATATCACTAGCTGTTATCATAATTACTCACCCTTCCTCCATATCAACTAGCTGTTTCTCTCGCCTCTCGTCCCTTCCGCTCTATATCAACTAGCTGTTGCGTCCTCTCTCCCATTCCTGCTAATACACTAGCTGTTCTCCTCTCTCTCCCCTTCCCTCTATATGCACTAGCTGTTTATCTCCTCTCTCCCTTCCCGTCTATATCAGCTGAGCTGTTCTGCTCTCTCGTCCCTTCCCTGCTATCTCACTAGCTGATTCTCATCCCTCTCTCCCCTTCCTCTAATCATCACTAGGCTGTGTCTCGTCCTCATCTCCATTGTCCCCTATCATAGCTGTCTCTCTCGCCCTCTTCTCGCCTTCCGTCTATAATCACTTAGGCGTGTATAATACACACCTCGTCTCCATTCCCCTCTATTCACTAGCTGTTCTCGCACATATATATCTCCCATACTAATTACGTCACTAGCTGTTCTCTCTCTCTCCCTTCCCCTCTATCTCACTAGATCAGATAATATATATATAATACCCTTCCCGTCTGATATGACTTTAGCTTGTTCTCATACCCTCTCTCCCCCTTTCCTCTATATGACTAGCTGTTCCTCAACCTCTCCTCCCATTCCTCTAATATACTAAGATGATATCTCTCCTCTCTCCCCTTCCCTCAATATATCACTATCTGTTCTCGCTCTCTCCCCATTCCTCCTATATCTAGCCTGTTCTCGCCTGCTCTGCGCCCTTCCTCCTACTAGAACACTCACTAGCTGTTCTCCACCTCGCCTCATCTCCCCTTCTCGATATACTAGCTGTTCTCCTCAACTACTCCTCCCCTTCCCTGCTATACCTCACCTAGCTGTTGCTCGTCTCTCTCCCATTCCCTCTAGTCTCACTGAGCTGTTTCTTTCCCTGTCACTGTTAGTATGTTAACATAATGGCTTTGATTTGGTACAAGCAATGACCCACAAATCGTTATAGAATCATTCACAGAAAATTGTGGTTAAAGTCTGTGGTATATGTAGAGTGTGTGTGTGTGTGTGTGCATTTGTTTTTTCTGTGTGTCGTTCTTTCTCTGCAGTAGTGTGAGCAGATGCATGAGGATGTTGAGCAGATTCTCAGTTCAATCAGAAAGAGAACAGAAAAGTGTGGATGGACAGTGAGAAGAGAGAGGTGAATCAGGATCAAACTGGATCAAAATTATCAGACAATCTTTATTATATTTTGTTAGATTATCAGTATGATAAGTAAAGATCACATTACAGGGTAAACCTGTAGCACTGGCTGGCCTGCTTACGCTGACCCACTTTGCTGGTACAGTTTGTATAGAACGAACTATGTGATAAAGAAAATATTAAGCAAGCACAGTGCAGTTTGCTCTGCCGTGTGTGTAAATGGGGCACTTTGTATGTGGGCCTGACTGCCGACGGGGCTGAGCTAGAACCGAGCTAGGAAGTGAAGGCCTGGCCAATCTCTTATGGTCTTCACGCTGCTGAATCGCATATCTCTGGCAAAGGCACAACA
>NC_036851.1:43392727-43395890 GCF_002910315.2 Salvelinus sp. IW2-2015 | reverse complement strand
CTGCTTGTTCTCCCTTTCCCTCCTCTATCCACTAGCTGTTCTCCCTCTCTCCCCTTCCCTCTATATCACTAGCTGTTCTCTCCCTCTCTCCCCTTCCCTCGATATCACTAGCTGTTCTCTCACTCTCTCCCCTTCCCTCTATATCACTAGCTGTTCTCTCTCTCTCCCATTCCCTCTATATCACTAGCTGTTCTTTCCCTGTCACCTGTAATATGTTAACATATGGCTTGATTTGGTACAGCATGCCCACAATCGTTTAGATTACATTCACAGAAAACTTGTGGTTAAAGTCTGTGTATATGTGAATGTGTGTGTGTGTGTGTGCATTTGTTTTTTCTTGTGTGTCTGTTCTTCCATTGGCAGTGTGTGAGCAGATGCATGAGATGTTGCAATTCTCAGTTCAATCAGAGAGACAGAAAGAGTGATGGATGGACAGATGAGAGAGAGAAGGCATGATCAGGATCAACTGCATCAAATTATCAGAAAGTATTCTATTATAGTTTTGTTAAGATTATCAGTATTATGATATACAAGTGATTCACATTACAGGGTCAAACCTGTAGCACTAGGCTGGCCTGCTTACGCTGACCCAACTTTGCTGGTAAGTTGTTAGAACGAACTATGTGATAAAGAAAATATTCAAGGCAGCACAGTGCAGTTTGCGTCTGCCCTGTAGTGTAAATGGGGCACTGTATTGGCCTGACTCCGATACGGGCTGAGCTAGAACCGAGCTAGGAAGTGAAGCCTGGCCAATCTCTTATGTTTCACGCTGCTAATGCTCCAAGCCATCACAGCTGCACTCCAGGAACTATGTGTGTGAGAGTCTGTGTGTGTTTTCATGTGTGTACCTGCGTTTGTCTGCCTGTGTATTGATGAAGCATGTGTCTTTTAATTAGCTCAAATCAGTAATGCCCAGGTATGCTACAGTGTGTTGGATGGGCAGCCTGCCTGTCTTCTTCGGAACTAACAAGGAACGGAAGAAAGAACATTGTTCCCTGAAGACTAAAAAAGAAGAGGGATATAATGGCTGGTTTCACTCACACACCTTAAACACTATGGTAGATTCTCACACTGTCAGAACTGCTGTGCGTGTGTCTGCTAATATTGGTGTGTGTGTGCGTGTCTCCACTGTATGCTAGAAGGTGCCTCTGCTCAAATGGCCCTAGCTTAGAAGCACACAGACACAGCCTATTCTTAAAAGAGGAGTGAAAGTCTTAAAGTTATTACAGTGACTCTTCTCTTCTCTCTTGTTCTCTTTCTCTTTTCCCCTGAGTCTGGCTCCAAAGCTTTCTCTGAAGAAATAGCTCTCTTCCCTCTCTCTCCTCTCCTCCTCTCCTCTCCTCTCTCTCTCTCTCTCTCAATCTCTCTCTCTCTCCTCGCTCTCTCTCTCTCGCCCCCTCTCTCTTCCTCTTCGTTCGCGTCTCTCTGCTCACGCTCCCTGTTGTGGCTCGCTTCCTCTCGCTCGCGCTCCCTCTCCCCTACTCGGTTCCTTCTCTCGCATCTCTCTCTCTATCTCAGCATGCTCCTCTGTCGCACATGTGCTCTCTGTCTCATGCGTTCTGCTCTGTCTCAAGCGTGCTTTCTCCTTATCTCACTCGTGCTCTCTCTCTAATCTCATCGTCGTGCCTCTCTGTCTCACGCGTGCTCTCTTTGTCTCACGCGTGCTCTCTCTGTCTCACGCGTGCTCTCTCTCTGTCTCACGCGCTTGCTCTCTCTCTGTCTCACGCGTGCTTTCTCTCTATTCACGCGTGCTCTCTCTGTCTCACGCGTGCTCTCTCTCTGTCTCACGCGGCTTCTCTTCTCACGCGTGCTCTCTCTGTCTCACGCGTGCTCTCTCTCTGTCTCACGGTGCTCCTCTCTGTCTCACGAGGCTCTCTTGTTCACGCGTGCCTTCTCTGTCTCACGGCTCTCTCTGTCTCACGCGCTGTGCTCTCTCTTGTCTCACGCGGTGCTCTCTCCTTTACGCGTGTCTCTCTCTATCTCAGCGGTCTCTCTCTCTACTCACGCGCGTGCTCTCTTCTATCTCAACGGCTGCTCTCTCTTTCACGCGTGCTCTCTCTCATTACGCGTGCTCTCTCTCTATCTCACGCGTGCTCTCTCTCTATCTCACGCGTGCTTCTCTCTCTATCTCACGCGTGCTCTCTTCTCTATCTCACGCGGCTCTCTTTGTACGCTGCTCTCTCTCTGTCTACGCGTGCTTTCTCTCTATCTCACGCGTGCTCTCTCTGTCTCACCGTGCTCTCCTCTCGTCTCACGCGTGCTTCTCTCTATCTCACACGTGCTCTCTCTCTGTCTCACGTGTGCTTTCTCTCTGTCTCACGCGTGCTCTCTCTCTATCTCACGCGTGCTCTCTCTCTATCTCACGCGTGCTCTCTCTCTATCTCAGCGTGCTCATCCACGCGTGCTCTCTTCTGTCTCACTGTCGTGCTCTCTGTCTCACGCTGCTCTTTGCTCTGTCTCAAGCGTGCTTTCTCTCTATCTCACTCTGCTCTCTCATCTATCTCGACGGCTCTCTCTCTGTCTCACGCGTGCTCTCTCTCTTCTCACGCGTTCTCTCTCTCTGTCACCGCGTGTCTCTCTCTGTCTCAAGCGTGCCTCTCTCTCTCATACGCGTGCTCTCTCTGTTCACGCGTGCTCTCTCTCTGTCTCACGCGTGTCTCTCTTTCTGTCTCACGAGCGTGCTCTCTCTCTGTCTCACGCGTGCTCTCTCTCTGCTACGCGTGCTCTTCTCTGTCTCACGCGTGCTCTCTCTCTATACGCGTGTGCTCTCTCTCATTCTGCGCGTGTCTCCTCTATCTCACGCGCGTGCTCTCTCTCTATCTCCGGCTCCCTCTTCTCACGGCGTGCTCTCTCTCTATCCTCACGCTGTGCTCTCTCTCATGCTCCACGCGTGCTCTCTCTCTATCTCACGCGTCTCTCTCTCCTGTCTCACGCGTGCTCTTTGTCTCACGCGTCTCTCTCTCTTCACGCGTGCTCTCTCTGTCGTCTCTACGCGTGCTCTTCTCTGTCTCACGCGTGCTCTCTCTCTATCTACGCGTGCTCTCTCTGTCCTCACGCGTGCTCTCTCTTCTCGCGTGCTCTCTCTCTGTAGTCTACTCGTCCGCGTCTCTCTCTGCTCCGCACGAGCTCATCTCTCTCTCTCACGCGTGCTGTCTCCGTCTCA